>NC_050588.1:37995000-38180000 GCF_013368585.1 Megalops cyprinoides | reverse complement strand
TGTCTTGTTTTACTTGCACCTCCCTGAGTCTTTGAAGAGGCCCTCAATTTGCAATTACACCCCCTCGACTCCATGTCTTTGAGATTGGAGTTGTTGTCATCAGTTATTGACCTTAGCATACTTAATTACGTTATGCAATTTTGTCTTTAAAACCAGATTCACTCTGCATGTCTCCGGCCAATACCTTGTCAGAGATTTCTAGGACTTGGCACGCGGTCCATCAGCTGAAAAGAATGAGGTTTGTGTTTACAAAGTGCCAGTTTGGCATAATCTGTCCGCTGCAGAAGACAAAACGCTGGACTGACTATCGAGGACTGATCTCGAGCTCTATTATGAGTAACCCAGACGTGAGCTGAGATTCAATCTAAGCATAATGAGCTCCGTCCTTAACTCTGAATGAGGATATTAAGCATGGTTTTCATTTTTCATTAGCTAAACAACATTGTTTCATTCGATACAGTGGCTGCCAAGCTGGTGCCATTGTATGAGTAGTGAAAAAAAATCTAACACTTAATGAAATTCACAGACAAACTGCACAGGGGGCATCTGAGCCACTCTGCTGGCTTAATAAATTGTCAGCCTGTTTAGAATAAACTTTTTGATAGCGATCATCGTCAGTGAGTATTCAGAGAGTCATTAAATGTGATGTAATCATCAGCACTAATTGTGCATTTTTAATTGTGTATGGAATTAATTAACGTATGTCATAGTAGCAACAGCAAAATAGATTTTTTTTTATTTCAAATGTTAGTATCATTATTGTTTATCTTTGTCCGTTATTGCTTATTAGTGTATATGTATATTATAACGTTATCAAAGCAAAGCCAAACAATACCTACAGCCAAATTCAACTTGTCTCCCTGGGGTGAGATGACTGAACAAAATAAATGATATCTATGCATATGTGGGCATTTCTCTCTGGAGGTAAAAACAAATATAATGACTCCATAATTAGGAGTTAAAAGAGTTTGACTTTTCTTCCTTTTACAATGTGGCCCAAGGCCACATTGTAAGGCCCTGTGTGGAGGGTGTATTGGTGTATCTAGGTCCTGTGTGGAGGGTGTATTGGTGTATCTACCAGTGGAGGTATTGCCACAATCAGCATGGTTGAAGTATAATAGTATTCCACATGGATTAATACAGTCAACATACAGTGCTGGGTACTGCTGCTGTACCCAGAATTGCCTCAATAAATATCCAGTTGTATAAATGGATAACGTTTAAAATTGTAACCTATGTAAGTCAGTCTGGATAAGAGCATCTGCTAAATGCCTTTAATGTAATGTACTGTAAAATAATAAGTAAATAACTTTCATAAGTAAGTAAGGTTCATAATTAAGTGAATTTTATACAGATTCATACTCTACAGGACACGGAGCCCGTAAAGGAAAAAACCCACAGGGGATCTGAACTTTAGAATCAGTGATCCTTATATTTGACCTTTTAATCAGCACAGTTAAGCAAATGGAGATCATATTTTGTGGCTGCTGGGTTTATCTGATAACCTTCTCACTCTCAGTGCATTATAATTGGATGGGTTGTTTCAAGCCTTCCCACATTACTATCAGTGTCTTACACGCTCCCGGTGTTTTTATTTTTTAACTGTTGCAGTGATGGCTGCTCAATAATAATTGATAAAGTTTTAATTGATTAGTACTGTCATGGGTTATATATGAAATTAATGCATTTTATTATTAAAAGTATTTATCATATTGTTGTAAAAGACTTGGGGGCAAACATTTCAGCAATACGGCAGTGGGTTTTAATTAAAAATGACATAAACCTTAGATTGTTTTCCTTATTTGATTGTTATGTTTCATTTGACAATAACATTTTGCAGACATTAACATATGTCTGGTTCTCAAAATGGTGCTGTTAATACCATACATAGGTACTAAAAGACTAACAATCGTTCTTTTCTAGGTTTGAATGACTTAATTAAGACTCATTAAGTTCAGTTATTGATGGTAATTTTACCTTTATTTGACATTTTCTGCAGTCATTACAACATCTGTTAAACTGAGCATCAGCAGAGGTGTGGCACATGCTTAATTCATTTCTTAATATGGATTAATTACATTTACAATTACAGCCCCAAAAGGGATTAATGTGACTCTAAATTGCAATAATTGAAAAAAGAATCTTCTATAGATTGCAGTCAGGCAAAAACAGCTCTTATCATACCTTAGTTGAAATTTCATTTTTTAAGGTTTCGTCTTTATTCCTTATGCTCATATAATGCAAGTAACATTACTTCTAAAGAATATGAAAAGTACTACATCACAGAGGCAGAGCCTATTGTTAATTTAACAATACACCCACATATCAACTGATTATGTGAGGTTATGTTAAAGTCTATAATGTCAAGGAATATCTAATTCTTCCTTCACAAGAAACTCAGTCAAAACTGCTTCTGCAAATACATGGCAGAACATATTGTGGATCTACACAGATCACACTGAAACACATGAATTACAGTTGGGACCAATGAGAAATGAGATGCTTCGTTCCATTCGGTGATCACTGTAGCTGTGATGCACGCGTCATTTGAAACTGAACCTCAGAAAAGCAGTTACACACACAACCCCAGGGCCGAATGTGCAAGACTTCAGGCTGCAGGTCTCCCTCAGAATTCCCCTAAAACCTTCTTTACTGATGCCCTTCTCTGTTTGTGTCTCTATACTCTTCTTTGACCCAGTTTTCAATTAAACTCTTCATCCAAAGGCTTAGCGGTGGCAGACGTAAGATCAAACAGGCCCCGATCTGGCCGTGTCTACCCAGGCGGCAATTAACCAGCAGGAGTTGCATAAATGTTTGAGGAGGGAGGGCACAGGCGGTGATAGGCCCTCCTCTCACTGGGTCCTTATTGGTTCACAGAATGAGTCTAACAAACAGGACAGTCCATTTCTGGCTGAAGGGTCTGTTTCGGGTGAGCGTCCACCTCAGAAAGATTTTTGAATGTGTATAGACTGAACATAAGCATCGGGAGAGATTTCCACTGAGTTACATGCTACAGCTAAAACAGAGACTTGGTCACCCAGGGCAGAAAAAACCGCAAACAAACAAAGAGGAAATTACTCCTGGCCTGTTCTAGCTAATGGAGAAGCAAGGACATGAGTCTGGCGAGGTAACAAACACTATTACAGCACTACAGAGCAATATAAGCACAGACATTTCCACTGCAATTTACACAGTTATGCTAAACCTAAATGCAATAAATATTGCATGAACACGTTATTCGCTACGCTATATCATTCTCACTTGTGTATGCGTATAGAGAATGTAAAATGTACGCAATCCGACAAACCCTCTCTCTCGACGTCTCGCGACTGCTCTTCAGCATGCTCATTCTAATGAATAATAAAATGTGAAATGACAAAATGACATATCACATCAACATTTTATTGAGTCATTTATCAGGCAGCAGTCAGCGCTGATTCTGAGAGCAGTGCTTTTGGCAAAACTGAATTGACAATATCCTCCACTCCATTCTAAAGCGGGGTTTATTTCTGAACAGCTCACTGTTGGTGTCTGTGATATTTCAGGTTTGTTACTGGGGGACAAAGCCAGACTGAAGCATACTAAGTGGCTCACTGTCCCTTCTCTGCAGTGCCTGCTGTGTTTTCTGCCACATAAGATATCAGAGGAGGACAAACAGCACCATTAGCATTCCCCCTGATAGTACAACACCATCAGACTGCCAGGCTTTGCAGGTTTGAGGAGAATTTAAACGATTTTAACTTAGTCCCTACCATCAGAACCATAGAGATGCGTGAGACAACCTGCTTCACACACTCAAAAACCTTGAGGGGTTAGCACAAGTAAGACAGTGAGAAGGCCAAAAGTAAAGAGTGAAATTTCTGTCATCCTATACTAAGGCTGTAAAGAGCATGCAATATTTACATGCTGTATATCAAGACTTTAGAATTATAGGGTTCTGTCAATGTCTGACAGTTTTCTCAAGAATGAGCAGGTCACAGAATATGGCTTTTACCTCAACATTATGTTACATACAGGAAAATGCCTTCATAATGTCATAGTTAAGTTTGTTAATTCACTTATTTGTAAGTACACCCAGTTCAATGCAAATTTAAATGCACATTTAATGCATGCACAGTATACGTGCTTTAAAGTGTCAGTCTGCTTGACTTTATCAGTAGTTTCTCTTTCTGTAACCTCCCTGTTAAATCCATATTTACATTTTAAATGAGCAATCTCAGAGTGAGCCTTCATTAAGGCCTTAATGGGCAGAGCTACAACCAGCTGTCAATCACTAATCAAAGGACTCCTCTCCACTGCAAAACAGAATGCCTGATTCAAATAAGGGAGCTGCCTGTAACTTGCTGTCTATGCAGTAAGCTAAGGCTATAACATACTGGGATGTCTATGGCTCAAATTCGATTACTGATTCAAGCTCACAGATAACCCATACTCTAATGCTGGATAAGGGTTGAAAAAACAACTTCAGTCTTATTTTCATGAAGCCCCCCCCCCCCCCCAACCCCCATTTACTTCAGTTTAAAGTGCCATGAGGCCTACCATTACATAATGCAAACGTGCTCCCTTTCCTCTGATCACCCGTTAGTTGGTTTGTTCAAGTCACTGTTCTTCAGCCCTGTGGGCTCATTACAGGGGAGAGAAAATTATCTTTAGTCTGTGTTAACGGAGGAGTCAATTGCAGTAGACATGTCCATGTCATAGTCAACATGAAGTCAGCTGATCATTAAACGTTTGCTTTTTCTTTTTGTGAAACCTGCACAAGTCTTCTATGCCCAAATATTGACCTGGATTTTTTAAAAACATTAACCAGCATGCATTGCAATGTATTTAGATGACACATTAAAAGAAGTGGATGACTCAGTTTGAAATTCTAACATGCTTTGTAATTAATGCATCAGGGTAGAGCAGTGGGTAGTCATTTTCAAATGTGTTTCAGTCACGGTTCACTACTCTGTTCTCCTCTAAATGTAGACTGATTAGGTATATTAAATTTGAATCTTGTTTTTGAACTAAAACACAATAAAAAAACACTTCATGTAACACACCGCATCCGAAGTATATTTGAAAACTATTTTAATTAATCTCCGGTACAATTAATGTCTGTGAATTTATGGTAGGTACAACCTTTTACAATTTGTTTGACTGCTAATGAATCTTTTTTTAAGGAGCACTGCTGTCCACAGGAACAGCAACAGTTCATCCTTAACTGAGTTCAGTCCAATGACCTTCAGCAAAATGAGTTTTTTTTTTTTATCATGAAATGCAGTTGGTGAGGCTGTTAAACCACGGTTATTAAACGAAAGAGACATCACCGGTCAACCTGCATAATTACTGTGATTAATTTTAAAAGCATGCTCACATCAGCATGCTTCATCTAATCTTGGGATGAGAGGCAGGGTTTGCATCCCGGCTTTTGGGGGTGACCCCCCCTGCCCCTCTTTACCGTCACCTTGCCATGTTGCAGATGAGGTGCTGTCACATGCTGATCACATACACACTCTTTGCCCCCGGCCCCCCCTGCTCCGCCCCCCCCCCTCGCCCCTGACCCCTCAGCCCGCCAATCAAGGCCTGTCAACCCCCGCGTTCACCCGTGGCCGGCACGTCAAGACCAATCATTTCAGACCCTGCGATAATCAGAGCCGGGCTGACCCGGCCCAAACCTGCTGGCAAGGGAACCGCGGCGTGTGCAGTGAGATGAGGAGAGTGCCCAGCTCCCCCTCCCCCTCCCCCCAAACCCCCACCCCCAACCTCCCCGCTCCCCATTACTTCCACATGGAGCATGGATGCCCCTGCAATTGCAGGACAGCAGAGGACTCTGTCTTCTTCCCAGAATTCCACCACCCCCCCCACCAAGCGACTGGAATGCTTAATTGCCTCAGGTGTGCGTTCCTGCACGGACAGTGCTCGGCTGCACCCTTTACACAGAACATTAAAAGCGGGAACCTTTCGGGGTGACGTGACCTTCCTGTAGACCTACATTAGGCTGTCACATCTTGTAGTGTCACATGTTAATGGTGTTATAATGGCGTGATGTAGGGACCCATAACAACCATCCTGATAGCTCCTTCCTTTTCTTTTGTCAAATGACTGGAAGGCGAACAGGAATTTATTTTCTTTTTGCCTGTATGATTGTTGATACTGATTTTAATCAGTGTTATTCTTAAGTGTACCTTTTTTGGCAAGTGCTACCCTGCATGTAAAATGTTGAGTGCTGAAAATCATATTAAAATAAGAATAGGTTTATCTAGAAAAGAAAAAATCTGATATGTCAGAATTTAAAGCGAAGTTATTCATGAGAGAGACAGAGTGAAAGAGAAATACAAACAAATGCAAATCAGATTAAATTGCATGCAAAAAAATTCAAGCGGTAATAGCTACTCCACTGCATAAACCAGTCAAAGCAAAGGTCAAAAGCTCAACCCGTGTGCTGAGCTGAGCACTATGTGTGCCCAGCTGTCACTCAACCAGAGCCATTTCTGTTTCTACCTGTTTAAAACACAGCATCACCGGCAGGGAAATACCGCTTCCTCTTAACTCCAAACCCCGCCAGAGCCCTGGGAGTTACCCTCGCTGTCACGGGGACTCGTGCATTGCACGCAGCTCACATGTTGAGAACACCGTGGGGTGTTTTGTGTTTGTCCACGGCGATGTGGAGTGACTGGCCCACCTGCAGGCGATCTGCATGACACTGAGTCTGATATGTACAGGAGCTGTTTAAAGGGCACAGAGGGACATTTCCTGAAAAAAAAGAGCTGCTTTGAAATAAGGTGTACTTGCAGTGTGTGTGTCTACGTACGTGTGTGTGTGTGTGTGTGTGTGTGTGTGTGTGTGTGTGTGTGTGTTTTCTTCATAATGTTATGTCTAAGACAAAGAAAATGAGTAACATACAGATGAGAGTTACACTCCAGTGATTTTCTTTGAATAGAAGGCTCCCTTGAGAAAGGGACAACACTGCTGTTTAACTGGCCATCACAGGACAATCCGAAGGACAAAGAACAGGAAGCACTGGGGCTTTGAATGGGTTGGGGGGTGAGGGACTTCAAAAAAGGAAAAAAGTGTTATTAATATTCATTTTAATCTGTCATAGATGGCCTTTCAGAGGCATCCTATTCAATAGCCAGACAACAAAAGAATACTGAATTATAACCAAATGGTTGCCATGGTGCTATGCTGAAATTTCAAATCTCATTCTCTCTTGCTTGCTGTTGGGAACAAGCAAATAATTAAAGGCAAAAAAAGACAAAGAAGGAGGACAAGTTAAAAGGTGTTTGAAAAAGACCAAAATTAAGGGAAGCCAGTTTAAGTTGAGCCTGTGGGTGAGATCAGTTAACCCCCCCCCCCCCCCCCGTGTTGCTAGGAAACAGGAAACCGAGTACAAGGTTAACTGCGTGTTACCACCTGCTGTGAGACGACAAGAGAACACATCGTGGGTGGACACTACAGTCGCTTTCTCCCTTTATCCGGAGGTGACAGGGACGAGTGCTTTATCTAGCCAAGATTCCACCTATCTTCCCCATTTCCTACCACTCTTAAGTTTCAATGAGGGACCCACTTTTAACTCTGTTTCGAACTGCTCTTAACTGAAAAGGGAACAAAGTGGGTCCCTCATCACTCTCGAGGACAACGCCCTTGCATAAAAATCCAGAAAACAATACTGCTAAAACTGCTGGTAATGTCTTTTTGAATTTCTTCCAGAATATGAATTTACACCACCAGCTGTTCAGAAATACTTCTAAAATGCTCTTTCCAGAATAGCTAGTTTCTACACTGGTTAATGTAACTTTCCAAATGAATGAAAAACAAAAAGTAACATGAAATTTAGCATCTAGTAATTTAGCATTTAGCAATTTATCACATTGTGTGCAGGTTCAGTTTTTTACCAGTAAACCATTCTCTTGTTCACTATCTAGCTAACTGTAACTTTTGCTGTTCATCTACCTAGTCTTCTTTTATAACATTGATTAACAACCTACCACTTTTTCTGTAGCTAATAAGTTGCATTGGCTACGTAGCTAGCCATAACTTTCCCTGTGAAACCTGAAAATTGAATCAATAAAAAAAAAGCTAACATCACAAACCACATAAAGTTGCCCATAATTTCTCCTTTCTGCATTTGCTGATTTTACTCCAGCTTTCACAAGTTCCCAGGTAGCCAGTAAGGCTGTTTTGCGTCAAAAGAACAGCTCTGTCAGGGGTTTGTGGGAGAAACACAGTAAAGTAGGTACTTTCATGCTTGATGTTAGTCATTTTGAGGGTAGGAAGTAGTTATTTGCAGGTCTTGGCATGCCATTTGAGAGGTCAGTATGAGACACGTGGCATAGCTTACACTTGCCCTTCTGAAAGACACTGGCAGGAGCTGGTAAAGCAAAAGCTACATGCTAATTACTTTTGCTTTCACACCTAAGCCTATCTGCTGGCTCCTAACAATGTTCCACATGAAATTTACAGGTGTGAACGGGGTATATGTGCTGCCGATTTCCCTCTGTCTGCTGCAGGCCTGTGACATCCAACCCATCAATCACTCCTGAATGTCCACCAAGTAAATCAGAAATGCTCCAAATGCTTTAGCTCCCACTGAGATGGTTCTTGGAAGTTCACCTCATTGTTAGATACCTGTGAGAAAAGTCACAGAGGGAAAGGTTAAGGATAAAAGTACTGACAATGACTCTGGTGCAACTTCCATTTTAAGCAGATTCTGCTTTAATAAGGACCTGGTCTGGCTGATAACCTCAGCTTGTTAACAGACACACTTCTGATGTCAACCACAAATTTGTACTGTTGCTGTACTGCTGCTACTTGCTTAGCTTTCTGGAATATTGTGAGGGCTTTTTATTGATGAATTAAACAACAGTGTGTTCACTGGTTTCACAGCAATCTCACACTTTTATACTCCCGCAGGTGCGGTGAGATAAGGCTGAACCCTTGCAAAAAATTTCACATGGCTGAGAAGGCTGACAAAAGCAAAACCGAGACAATAAATCAGACCATTAAAGGACCCACTATTGAGGAAAATAGCTGAGTCTCATTTCACCAAAAGAACAATGAACCTTGAGTTCCTGGATGAATAGAGATGGAATTCCTAACGCATGCCAGAGTGGATTCCTACAAACCTAGCCTAGTGCCTAGTGTAGAGCTACAGCCTAGTGTAAAGCTGCTCCCCACCAAATGCCACTCCAGGCCAGGTTAACTCCAGGAATTACTGATGATGTGAATGTTTTCATTCAGACCTGAGAGAGAATTGCATTTGAAGGAGAAGTGGCTCTGAAAGAGTTAGACAGGGCTGACTGCTCTGTTCCTGCTGGATGTTGCTCCTGCAATGGATTACGTGCAACTCAAGAAGGAGGTCTTCGGTTGACACGATCAGAGCTAAGAGATACCATGACTGTATTTCTTAAACTGGGACATGCAGCACAATCCCAAATGTTCTCCCAGAAGCTAGCGAATCAAGTCAGCCAATAAAACCAGCTCTGCAACAGCTAATTAGACCACAATTCCCAAAAGCAAAAGGAGCCTTGACAAGGGTAAGCCAGGCTGGATGGAGAGGTAGCCGTGTCCTAAGGAACCAGCCGTACTTTGACAGAGACTGACAGAGAAACTCTCGTGAAACCTGAGTTTGTCAATTTCCCGCTTGGAGAAGAAGGGACCCTATAGGTCATTTCAATTCAGGTGTACACGATGAGAGTCAGACTGAAGGCAATGCAGTCGATTCCTGCATTAATTGGGTGAGATCGTGTCATACTCGAGCAACTGCAGCAGCGCTTGTGTCACCAGAATGACAGAGCTTCTGACGCAGTGCCATTGGGTACAGAGAGACAAGCAATTAAACCTGCTCATAAAAAGATCGTCATAAGAGACTCTTCACATGCTTCCAGCGGGCACTACGCTTCCAGCACCCCAGTACAGGAAGTAACAAACAATGAAGGCAACAGCACTGTGCACTGTCAGCCCCCATTAGCTGCCTGCTTCAATACTGGGCAGTGGTGTGGTGTAGAAGTAACCCTAAAGGTTGTTGGTTTGATTCCCTGCTATGGCACTACTGTTGTACCCTTGGCCAGAGTGCTTAACCCAGAATTTCCTCAAGGTGTAAGAGTTGTATCCTCCATAACTTGCTCTGGATAAGAGTGTAAATGTAAATGTACTGTGCAATTTGAAGACCTCAACCTTATCAATGCTTGTATGAGGCTATACACACCATTCAACCATTCAACAAGGAAATGCAGCAGTATGATGTAGATAACCCAAAGGTTGCTGGTTTGATTCCAAACCACGTGGGCACATGCTGTCATGCCCTTGGGCAAGGTACTTAACCCAGAATTGTGTCAGTAAATATCTAGCTATACAAGTGGGTACCATTTAAAAACTCTACGCTAAGCAAGTCTGCTCTGCTAAGCAATAATGTAATGTAGACATAGAAGCTCTTCTTTAGCCACATTGTACATTGTGCAATAAAAGCCAACTGTGTCAGGTGGTAGAGGAAAGTAGGGAAATACACTGCCCTGAGAGTGCATGGACACAGTGTTGAAGGGACACATCTGGGGATTATTATCCAGACACAGTAAAAATATATAGCTGAACTGCCAGGATTATCCTGAGTATCAGGGGAAGTTTCCTAAAGCTCATTATAAAAACATGGTGTACTGGAGACTCAAAAGAAAAGCCATGCATTGCAAAATCTGAGCAGCAGTCATTACAATGTCCTAGTCATTTTTGACAATGCCATGTGATATCCACAGGCTGTACCCTGTCATGCATTCACCTGTAAAGTATTACTTCAGGACCCTTTTACGTGCACAGCTGGGGTTGCTGACCAAATGCCATTTTAAATACTCAAGGACAGCCCTATTTTCACCATCACGAAAGCTCAGTGTCACCACCATCAGGTGCATCAGATCTGAATGTTGTACCATCCTCAGATGCGCAGCCTCCAGGGGAGGTTCAACAAAATGTAATGCCGCATTCTGTACTCGACAAAGATTAGAAAGCATTCAGATCAACTGTTGCCTCATTTTCTTCTTATGTGTCATGCCTTTGCCATCCATCGAAAGCCCCCCTGCTCGAGCTGTCAGGCTAAATCATGTCAGAATGACCACGCGCACAGACTCTGCCAAAAGCACAAGACCGCTGTGGCCCATTTTACTGTCCCCGACCCTCTCACCCCTCCATCACTGATAAGAACCCAGGGGAACGACTTACAAACAAATGCACTCATCTGACAGACAAAGGGCAGTTTTCAAGCGATCCGGAGGTTTGTGATGTGAGTGTTATAGATGTGGGAGCAGCCTGTGAATCATTTTCACTGCCCTGTGTGTGTGTTTAAGAGAAGACAGAGGTCAACAATGGCAGCTTTTACTGCACCTTTATCCCCTCAGGGACTGGACAAGCTTTACACTTCAGTCGCTTTCTGCTGCAGGGCAGTGGGATTCTATTAATCTGCAATACTCTCCCACCTTTTTATTGTTATGTCCTGATTTTTAAATTCTATTTTTAAATATGCTACTTTCCTCCCAACCAGATAAATGTCAATATATGCAAGACCTACAGGCAGACAGTAACTCTGTTATTGTGTATACTCTGTTATGTTGTTGCTGATCAATTTTCACTAATAACAAAACAGTAGTCTTCAGGGTACAACATTGCACCTAGTAGGTTAATGATCAGTTTCTGCAAACTCTTCATATTTAAATTAGCTGCCAATGAATTCCTTGGCAACCATAGATTTTGCATAGGGCTTCCTTCAATATGGTACCTCAAAAATGTGACTAATAGACTGTGTTTGTATGCACGGTGCACTGCAACCCTATCCTGTCAGAACAAAGATGTGCACTCTGCTTTGGCACCGGGGCGAACACAAGGAAAATAAAAGGAAACCGAGACGGGCTTCACCATCAGCCGCGGGTGCAATAATCGCAGGGGACCCGTGGGTTTGTAAAACATGAAAGTCTCGCCTGGAATTTGCTGTCTAATTGTCGGGGTTGAAATGTTTACCTTATTTGAAGAACTCCCTAATTAGGCTCCCGGAAAAAGATCACAAAGTCGTCTGTTACTTTGATTTCAGGATCCCTCTCCCGGTTTCCGCTGTATCACATGGAGGAAACACAGCAGCGGACTGTTCATGCTGTACACCATGGAACGAGAAATAGGGGTGGATTTTGGGGGAGCAGTGTCCCCAGAAGCATTAAGGCCCGCGCCATTAACCCCTGTTTGCCGCCCCCCCCCCCCCCCCCGCGCAGAATCAACACTGACACCGACTGTCAGTCGTCCTCTTGCCATCTCTGTGCCTTCATTTGGGAGTTGTGCCAGCCCAGGCTTTCTAATGAGGCACCTCTTTGTAACTTGGAAACTGCGCATTATTTACAGGGGTTTCCACTAATGGTTCCATCCATCAAAAGCAGTCAGTGAGCGATGAAGCCGCGGCTGAAGGAAAAGCCCCCGCCAGCTGTCACACATACACACGCACACGCTTCCTGCTCCGACGCGCCACCTTCGTGTTTTTTTTTTTTTTATATAAAGAGCATTTTCAATAGTTATCTTAAGGGTAAATGCCAGGGTGCGCTGACATTGCTTTCAATCAATAGAACCTGTGATATTTATGTGTGCCTCGGTCATTATGAATAACTTTTATATTTCTGCGGTTGGAGTCTTGCCGTGGAGATTTCTCATCCTGCTGACTTTATCCGGCAGGTCCATCATAATGGATTCAGTTTTTTGGTTTGCCAGTTTGCCACACGAAAATGTCTTCCATGAATTAAGTGGGTGTATATGTGTGTGCGTGCTTGTGTGTGCGTGTTTGTGTGTGTGCGTGCGTGCGTGCGTGCGTGTTTGTGTTTTGTGTGTGTGTGTGTGTGTGTGTGTGTGTGTGTGTGTGCGCGTGTGCGTGTGCGTGTGTGTGTGTTTGTGTGTGTGTGTGTGTGTGTGTGTGTGTGTGTGTGTGTGTGTGTGTGTGTGTGTGTGTGTTTTGGGAGGGGTGAAATCCCAGTGTTTCCAGTGTGTGCAGTTCCCCCTCTGTATCCAAATGACTTCATATTTACAAATAGGTCTGCCCAAGTCAATGAGAAGGGAGACCTGCCTGTTTCATTAAACAGCAGAGATCTCATGGATTACCGGTATCTGGCAGTCTACAGGAGTCAGACACGGCACCGATAACGGCCTGGATGAAGGCTGTCTGTGTGATGAGCCAGAAAATCCGCTGTCAGGCCAGTTTGGCGCATGCGCAATATAAATTGGCCTAAAACCTGCAGTGTGAGATAGCAAGGGCTTTGATCACTTGATCTGATGAGTGGATCATTCTGATCCTCTGGGGTCATAAACCGAGGAATGTGTCATGCTCAGCTGCTAGAATTTCAAATAGGGTTTTTTTTAAGCATGGAATCAATTTGTTGCATCAAAAATGCAAAAAAATCAGAAAGTCACAACATTTTTTTTATACATTTAAAGCCAAAAGGGAGACATTTTTAAGCCCTAAATATAACATTGCATATGAAAAGCACAATTCAGAACCCAAGTGTAGCAACTGCATATTTCAACTGAACAAATGTTCATGTAGTTTTATGTTTAAAATAAAACACATTCTTATGGGTTTGGCCAGTGATATTTCTACCATGAATGTGGATTTTTGCAATGAGTAACTTCTCTGAAAGGCCACATCACTCACTCTCCCTCTCTCTCTCTCTCGATAGTTGAGCTGTGCGCTTATTTCTACTTTTTTTTTAAGCAGCAGAGAGTGATATCATCAGATCTCCAGCTTTGATCTGCATGTGATATCATTGTGAAGGGGATTAAGTGAGCTGTAGGAGGCTGTGTGCTAGAACCAAGGCAGCTATTGTGCATCTCTGTTGCAGCTCCGCGTCTCAAACGGATGTCATTATACCGCCATATGCTGCATGGTGTTTAGAGGAGTAAAAATACCACCATATTACATATTTGTGAATGACTGAGCCAGAGATCAGTGAAAGAAGATTGACATTTAAAATTCGAGTTTAATTAGAGGTCTGATTATACGCGAATGTCTCACAGCGCTCCGTGCCTGAATTTAAATGGCTGCCTCTTATTTAAACTCTTGCCTTGTTTATTCGTCATGCAGAGTTTATTTGAAAAATTGCAGCCTCTTAGAAAAGAACTTCCTCTCAGAGTTCCATTCATTTCTAGTACATCTTTCTATCGTCATAGCTCTTACCCCCCCTTCAGACTCACAATAATTACCATCTTACATACACAGCACGGAGGAAACAGCCCACTATGGAATGATGAGCTCGAATCACCAGGACCTTGAACCTGGGGATGGGTCTCTTTTCCCTTAACCAACATGTTCTCTGCTTTTGTAATGTTGTACTTGAGTGTGTTTTACAAAGGGATCATAAAAACTGAATAATAATGTCCTTGATTTCATCCTTGAACTTTAAATAGCATAATTGTTTAAATGAAAATTGGTCAAGTCAAGTTAATGGAACCTTTAGGCCTTTATAACCCATTAAAACCATTCTGTAGAATTCCAAGAAATTTGAAGGGAAGCAGATGTTTATATCTATATTTCCAGGTATGTTAGTGAAATAACCATGACTACGTTTATAACTTAACTCAGCTTGGACTGGACTCAGAGATGTCACATGGGATGGCAGCAGTTATGGATCTCTATGTGAGTTATACAGGCTTAAAACTGTACAGGCGGTGCTGTAGCATAGTGGTAAGGAGCAGGGCTCATAACCAAAAGCTTTCTGAGCACTGCTGCTGTACCCTTGGGCAAGGTACTGAATTCACAACAGCCTCAGTAAATATCCAGCTGTATAAATGGATAACGTAAAAACTGTAACCTGCGTACGTCGTTCTGGATAAGAGCATCTGCTATATGACAATGGCGTAAGGGGAACCGCGATTATTCATTTCCAGTGAAAATGATTAACATTCCTCAGTTTTCTGGTGTACCTTGAGTCTGGAGTGACAAGTGCAGGACACCGTGCATGTGTGTGCAATCTCCTCAATGGCTACTGTATCTGGCATCATCTTATTTGAAAATACATTCTTTTAGCTGTGTGGTGTTTATGAATATCATAATTCCATAATAACATTTTTTTTCCCGTCTGTGAATTAAACATTGGTCCCTCTGCATATGTGCACACTGATATGCTCCTCTATGTTCCTTTGATCTGATCATTTCAGTGAAAGAGAAAAAGACCAGAGTATTTATTCTCATTTGCGTCCCTTGTTTTCTGAACGTCAGAATCGGCGTGTCAGCAGGCAAATGCAACATTCCCCATCAAAGACGGGTTCAGATCTGAAACAAGTGCCTAGCAGCAGAGACTCACAGTAATGTGGTTGCAGCTCATATTTACTTATGATTCGAGGGAAAGGTGTAACAGGCATACTGAAGTCACTCTCAATGCCTTTATCTTTCAAGTGAGGAAGAAAAGCAGAGCAAATGAAAAAGAAAAAACAGCAGATGCTTAAACAGGCAAACACAGACCATGTGCTGTGTGCACTCAGACACTTTATAGACAGATAAATTCACATGATCCCAAAACATGTGACTCTGGCAGGTTACCCTTTCATCTGTGGTTCAGTCTGGGTTAAAAGAAAACTGTCCAGATCGAACTATATATACAGGAGCTCCTTAAGATACTATGGGTGCTACTATGGAAAAATAAAATCCAGGGAACGTGTTTGCTTAGACCAAGCATTTACAATATACACAAGCCTTGTGAGGCCTTGATCTGGTTTATGTTTGCTCATGTTTAATATGTCCAACAAAACTTTCAGAAAAAAATTTGAAATGTGTTCAAAGGACTTGCATGATTATGAGGCAAGCCTATTTCCTGTTTCTGAGGAAGGTTATGGAAGTGTCTTCCGAAAAGTATCTAAGTCGGCAGTGTTGCATAATGGTAATTAGCAGGGCTCATAACTGGAAGGTTGCAGGTTCAATTCCCCGCTGGGGCACTGCTGCTCTACCCTTGGGTCTGGTACTTAACCCAGAATTACCCCAATAATTATTCAGCTGTATACATGAATAACATGTAAAAAAATTGTAACCTATGTAAGTCACTGCTAAAGGCCAGTAATCTACTGTAATGCACCTTACCATGGATGCATTTATAAATGTTAATTAACTACTCCTAAGGCAGAGTGTATTGTTAATTCAGTTTGAACAAACGGTTATTAAGAATATGAAGAGATGTATGCTGAATATTTTATGAAAGTGATAAATGTGCTTTGCTGGAACACCAGGCGGATGGCTGGGCTGTGGCCTCTGGGCCTAAGCTCCTCTGGTCTTACAGTCGCTTGCTGGCTTGCTTTCAGTGAGACAACAAGGAGAAGCAGCTGTCAGGACAAGATGAGTTTGTCTGCCTGGTTTCCCTTTTAGATGCATGTACTGCCCTCTCTGTAGCCAACAGAGGAACAGAAAACCTGTATGCACAGCTTTGGGAGAAGGAAAGAAACCATCAATAACTTGGTCCTACTGGGATCTTGAGAAGAGAGATGGAACAAGCTACATCGAACAGTGAAGAGAGCCAGGTCATACATTCATTCCTGTACACATGCACACACACACAGCCAAGCTGCTGCTAAAACTGCTCCACACAGAGTCGAGCCAACGTGTCATGTGAGTTGAAGGTTTCTGTGCTCCTCAGTGGGCATTCTGGCTGACACGTGTCTGAGTTTCAGGCCCAAACCTGCAGTAATTGTTAATAACTGCAGGTTACTGTACTCAGATTACTGTAATCAGATGTTATTTGATTAATAGAGCCCCTGTCAAGCCCCTTTGGCCTGGCGTCTGGAAGGTGGAAGCTTTTGTGCAAAGGTGATTTGCAGCTTAATCCTTCCAGAGTGGTGCTAATAACAGGCCGGACTTAGAGTGTAGTAACGCTACGGTGGATAGGAACAGCATTCTCTCTAAAGTAAAGGGGACAGTAAAGAATCTGTTCAAAGAATATCAGCTTTGCAATCACAACCTCAACACACGCACACACACGCACACTCACACTCACACACACACACTCTCTCACACACACACACACACAGCAAACTTCTCACACTCACACTCACACACACACACACACAGCAAACTTCACACACTCTCACACACACGCACACAGCAAACTTCTCACACTCACACTCACACTCACACACACACAAACGCAAACCCTTTGTCTTTCTCTCTGTCTTTGCAGGAGCACCTATGGAAGAACTTCACTTTTGAACCAGGGAAAATGAAGAATACACTACATCATACTGTATTGTCAGGACAATTTCAGACACTTGCGTTCAAAGATGTCATATTTTGGCATGAAGGGACTCCTTTATTCCTCGTTCACTCTGATTGACTGTCCTTGCCATACATATTTCGATATATATACTAGGGCTTTATGAAAACGCACCAAAATGGACAGAGCCTAAGCAGACTGTGCTTTACCTGTGCTTTCAGTCTTGTTTCTAATGTGCAGTGATTGCTTTAAAGAACATGATTTTGGGGAGGAGGGCATAAAATGATAAAACAGTGATGCCTACCTGTGGCAGGGGCATAGTGGAGCACTGCACGCCCAGGTAATGCGGACTGAGGCAGGGAGCTCGTGCGTACCGGTTGCCGCGGTAACCTACCTACAGGAATGCTCGAGGTGAGGTGCGGGTCTCTGGGGGCGGAGCTGTCACCGACTGTCACATGCCACCCCCGAAAACAGCCCGACCTGTCGATCACTGCACTGCAGAAATTCCAACTCCATAAAACGCTCTAGGTGAAGAGTGATACTGTTATAGTGTATTTTTTTAGTTGTGTTGTTACATTCAAAAAGAGGTTGGCATGCTGTTTGTACAAACATTTCCTGTGTATGCCTGCTATTCAAACCTTTTGATGCTTCTTTTATTGTGTACTAACATAACTTCTGAATGTCTAACATAACTTCATAAATGACTGCTGCCTATAAATAAGCAAGTATTTCACAGAGTACACTTCACAACTCGTTTCTAGCATAAAACACAATGTATACATCCATTTTAAAACCTTGATCTTTCATTTCCAAACTCTTTCAGGACGAAGAATTTATCAGAACCTCCCCATTCCTCATTGCCTGCAGCTCTGAGCTTAAGCTGGGCACGTGTCACGTTGCCTGAGCCCTTTGAACGCTGACGATTTTGAGATTTAATTCTCAAAACGATTATGATATGAACATGAATGACAGGTATGGCTGTGCTGGGGGAGCGTGTGGCAGTTGCAGGGCTGCTTGTGTATCAGCGCTTGAAGGAAAGACGCTCTCCTCGGCTGTGGCGAGATCACCGCCACGGGCCTTGCAGCACTGCACACGGCTCGGATGAACGCAGATCAAAGGGAGGGTACAGATTATACGTGGGTGACGAAAAAGACACAGAAGCAAGGGGGCAACCCAGATGGAACAGATTCATTTCAAAATTTGGAAACTTGTTTAGTTTGCATTGGGGATGTTCTGTAAATATTGTCTACTTGAGTATTCAGTTGAGTTATTTCAAATGCTACTAAGTATTCCGCTACAGAGGAAATGTTAAGTTCAGTACTTCAGACATAATTCTTGCAAATCCCCCCCCAATTTTGTTTCACAAGGACAACTGATACAAGATAATTCAAAATTAGCTTTGGTACTCTAAAGCATTTTTACTTCCCTCCCCTGAATGTTGACATTTCCAGATGACCTTTCACACTCCGTAACTCAGCAGTAGGAAATGAGCCACCTTTTTCATCGGTCAGTTTCACCCCAGCGTGGCCTAGCTCCTCTCTTTGCTATACATACCTCTCCGTTCACAAATGCTCCT
This sequence comes from Megalops cyprinoides, assembly GCF_013368585.1. Classification (NCBI taxonomy): domain Eukaryota; kingdom Metazoa; phylum Chordata; class Actinopteri; order Elopiformes; family Megalopidae; genus Megalops; species Megalops cyprinoides. The sequence continues at coordinate 38,161,232 of NC_050588.1, read as the reverse complement.
TATTCTTAATAAAATACACCCAGTACCACAGAGCTCTGAGTCATCAATATGAAGAGGAAGCCCTCTGACCCCCCACCTCACCCTACCCCCCCCATTCAACTGCAACAGAGTTCTGCTTCACAATATATATCCCTTATTAGACCTGCATTATTTGTTAATTGTTAAGTCGCACCGGCTCGACAACCACTAACAAGTCAAACTGTACACCTCAGCACTTTCAATATCCCCGGTTTAGTAAAAATCGAAGCCGTGGTGGCGGAAACCCTGCAGCCCAAAGGGTCTAATGGAACATGTAAAAGTGCTTTGCAGTAACATCGGTCCAGCAGAGAGAACAGCTTATCTGACCCACAGAGAGAGAAGCTGGAAATGATTGAGCAGTGAAGAGTGAAGCTGCCCACCATCTTTCCATCTCCAGCGCTGGCTTGTCTTATTGATCAGAGATTCTCATCGGAGCGGACCTAATGACAGTCAAGGGTCTCACGGGATCTTCCAACCCAGCCACAGAGCCAGAGCAGAGTGCTCCTGACCTCCCTCCTACACCACCCTTAGAAGCTCTCTCTCCCAGTAAATAACTTCCAAAAAAAATTACAGGCCAAACTCCAGATCATTCTGGTTTTGCATTTTCCAGTACAGACCGGAGAGCTTTGATTGGCATGGGAAGGTCATAATTACTTCATCTTGTTGCTCCAACGGGTAATACAAATGCATAGCGCAGACTTTCCACACTTTCCTGGTTTGTGTGTTTCTGACAAAAATATCATAGGTTGTATTTCATGTACAATTGTCTTATCTTTAAGTGGATGTGTTGGTTAGGATGGCAGCTGCCATGTGTCAAGTTAGGGGTTGGCGGGGTGTACCCCATACATGTTGGGCCTTTTTTGAGGTATCCCACAAAATTAACCACAATGAAGTCTCACTCCTCACAAGTATTTCCTTCAGTACCGTGTGCACTCATTTCAATAGACAGAATTCAGATATAATTTTAAATGACCATGCTTGGACCGTTTTGCACTTTATCCCTTATCTTCTTCTGCTTCTTGTTAACCTTCATTTTCTTGCTGCTTTACATGACAGATCCCTCATTTGGCCTACCCTAATTACACTTCTCACCGTTAGATTTTTCTCACATTTGGCCATTGGCCACATCTGTCCGTTGTAGCGAATTACAAAAGAAAATTATCATAATCCCCAGTGTTGATTACTTAGCTACTGTGGGCCGGAGGCAGGTCTATCAAGTTGTCTTCCATTTATTCAAAATGGTCATGAGGTAGTCAGTGACCCAGCTGGTTAGCATGTTAACAAGGTCTATTCTCAAGGTCTATTATCTGTACTTAGGGTGAAATGTACTTTCCTAGCACACTAGATAAATTATTTGGTGCAACACCACATACCTAGGTGGCTATTATCGCAGTATGCATCCATATCTGACTGGTCCACGCGGGGTACTCGTATGCTAAAGCATTTATGTACATGAACTATGACGAACACTGATAAACCTTCAGTCCCCTCATCCTATTGCTTAAATCAGGAACATGCACAACTGTTTCAAAATCACAAGCTCTGTTTTCAAATAGTAAAACTAAAATAGTAAAAAAAAACTTTTTACACAATACAAAACAGGATAATTAGCTTGCCAGCTAGAATCAAGAGCATCATACTTTGTTGCAACTTAGCTGGTCAACCCTACAGACAATCTGTGTGTGGGAACAGACAGGGATCTGCCTAGCTGGATGACCTCTGGTTTCTTAAGTTTATAATAGATACAATCCTGTTTTCTTCCCATGACTTCAACAAATATCTCATTCCATCCTAAAGCACAAAGGTAGTTCACTAGCTGGCTGTCACAGACTATCAGATATTTATCTATCTTACAATGACAAATGTCTCTATGTTTTTCTCAGTGACAAAGAAATATTAGCTGGTTAAATCTTACTGGCAACTCCAATTGTGTCAGTAAAACTGATCAAAACCCATGGCAGTGACTGTCAAGTCACTTAGCTAGCCAATAGCCTTTAAACGAAGGCATCACCTGTAGCCAGTACTGAAATTGACCAGGGAATAACAGACCATTCCCTGCTATGGAATAGACTGTTGTTGAAAAAGTACATTTTAACAGGGATGTCTGTCTGTGCTAACTACTAAATTGCTTTGAAATGAAAACTACCATCTCCAGAGCTCCTAGAATACATGATTTATGAATCCTTTCTTTAGTGTAGGTCTAAGTTGCCACAATTTCTACAGGTATGTTCCTGTCTCATGCAACCAAAGGGTAAAAAGACAAAGACATCAATGTCATAAATACAATCTCCTGGCTCCTGTGAGCCTAGCTTCATATTTTCAAACAGCTAACACTGCTATGTACATACTGATGGTGTTTTGCCTTTGATGTCCTTTCATATCGCGGGGAAAGCCCTTTGCACGCAGAGAGGACCCCCGATGAAACATGAACGAGCTTTCCGTTAAATATTCCCTTTCGTTCCTCGTCAGCGAGAGGTATTGTGAAGGTCGCGGGCAATAACAGACGCCGTCAGTCATTACGTTGCGTTTAAAAATAAATAAATAAATAAATAAGAAAATGCGTGGAAAAAATGGAGTGATGGAGGAGCAGAGCGCCGGGCTGGTGGGGAATGTAAAGAAACTCCCGCGAAGGGGAGCAGTCACGTCCCCGCCACCTTTCTCCTCTCTCATTTATTTCAATTTGTCATGCCTTACTTTCCCCCTCGGAGAGAGGGGCGAGAGAGCCGGGCAGGGAGAGGCCAAGAAATTGTATCTCCACTCAGCTTATAATGAAACATTTAGATGCGAGTGGAAGCCTGCTTCTGCATTAATGCCGCCAATAAAGAGGGATGGTTTCCCAGCACCCTGCCCACTCCACGTAACGTCCCTTGATCCAGGTCAAAGTGGGACACTTCTTCTTGGTAATCGGTACTGGCACTTTCTTTTGAAACTGTAATAAGATGTGATACTCGGCAATGATTTGTTGCAATGCTTTGGGCAGTGTTAGGTTTCTAAATGAATTTAAAATATTGTATTATAATGTATTGAAAGGAAAATTGTTTGGCTGTCACTTGTGAAGATGTGAAGAAGTCCTGTCTTTTTTTAATGCATTCATAACATAGAAAGTATGTACAGAAATTACAACAAAACTAGATATTAGCTATTCGTCTGCAAGGTATGACATCATTGTGACATGGTTTTATACATGGTAATTGACCATCTTCATTTAGGCTTTGTCTCAGTGCAAACACACAGCGTAGAAACTGCATGTTATCCTGATAATGTGTAAACAAATATTGATGGACATGTCCAAACTACTGTTACAGCACAGTTAAAACGATTTGCCGTTATGAAGAGGCTTTGTAACGCTACTGCAGTCTTCTGTATTTCCATAGGAGGTATTATGTGAAGTTTTCAAACTGTAGTCCCAGTGTGGCAATACATTGAATTTCCTGTGAACCCAGGGGTAGCGGTGTAGGTTTCCAGCCACCCAGGTCACCAGTAAGAGGCTTCCTTCAGTCTCCTCTGCTGACGGAGCGAGGGCAGATGGTGCCATTCCGAGTACATTAATATTAAATCTCACCACCAGCTACCGTCGTCCGCCAAAGCCACCCTTCACGTCTGAACTCCCTTGCTTTGGTGGGGAAGGTGGGGAGACAGAGCCTTTGAATCATCTGGAATGCTGTGAAGAGTTCATTGCCCGGTATCCGCTTTACGAGGGGTGCTCACCGCCCTTATCTCGAGTCTTAAGGATACAGTTAAGCACTGGTGAGCTGCTGTGTGTTCCAGTGTGACTCCCTGACTCCCCTCAAAGCCACGCCTTTCAGCGCTCCTTCCTAGCCGAAGCCCGGGGGCCGTGAGAGAAACACTTTAGAGAGAATACCAGGGAAAATTAAGAGCAGAGAGGACCTTGCATGCCAATAGCATGTTTATTTATTAATTTATTTTGGAACAAGATGGATTCCAAGACTGAAAGAAAATGAAACAAACTACTTCAGGTCAGCAAATGTAAACTTGCTAATTGCCTAAAAAGTACCATAATTTTATTAGATGAGGTAATGTGCGTAGACATGTTAGGCAAATTAATTGGCAAAATAAAAAAAAATCACCAAAGCTAGTAGGTCTAACAGAGCTCGTATGATTTTTTAAAATTAGCTTTTTGGCAGCCAGGTCTTCTGAGGACCCTAACTCAAACCCTTTTCTTGCACCTTGCTGTTCCTAAACCTTTAATTAATGTAATAACCTATTGTGGAGTGGCCCCTCATGGTGATGCTGAAAGCCCGTGCTTCTACTAGGGGAAAAACATCCGCCCTTTATTATTCAGCTGGTCAGAAGGATGTACTTCACATTGGCTGCACTGATGCAATGAGCCATACTCTTGTTAAACAAAGTAGTGTCTTCTAGTACAGGTATAAAGCGTGCAATTCCATCTAAAATTGGGAAAATCAAAAACGAACTATCAGTTGCATGTAGTTTCTTTCGACCTGCTCCAGAGATGCCCATGGAATGGAGGTCTCAATGCAAAGACTACTCTCAAAATCCATTCATTACAACAGATATAGGAGATTAACGAGTCACTTCACGGAGCCAAACATCTTGAGCATGCTTGAGCATGATGTGAAAAGTAGAAGCTCTTAGCCAGCTGCAGCCAGGGATGGACCCAGCTTTGAGGAGGCCATACTGGTGACCTCTGTGTCAACCTGTAGTGATGCTGCCTAGTTTTTAAAATGCAGTGGTTGCTTGCAGGTGCTTATGGAGGAGGGGCTGGCGGAGGTGAGGGGCCAGACGTGTTGTGCGTGATTATGATTTAAACATCTTCTCATCATCAGAGCGACAGCATCAGGCACACATGGAGGATCTCCTTTCCATTAATTGCTAAAAAATGGATTTCACTCAGATAGTGAGCCACCTTGCTAATGAGACACCATGAGTTTCGCTTCTGTTCCATTAAATGTGGGTTGTCTGAACTGACAGAAACAAACTATAGGCCACAAAAACCTCTCCCAAAACCTGTTTGAAAAATATCCAGATCCTCTTGGGATTAGTCAGATGGTACCACTATTTTATCCCCATTTTTGCAGAAATAAGCACCTTTGAAAAACTGTAAACGGAGGTGAAGTATCTGTACGTTAAAGATGTCATAGCTGAGCTCTAAGGCATCTTTGCACATCCCAGCATTGATATTACTTCCTGTGTTCACATATATGCAGGTTACTTTGCTTTGGACAGCTGAGAAATGGCATTCACGCTTTGAAGTTGAGCAGTCAGAGGGCATCTGCCACCATTCTGTTTGGCCTGGGTATTCCACCTCTTTTACACTCTATGGTGAGTTGTTTCAAATAAATCTCAGATTGTATCTGATGTACTTTCATCTGTAGCTCTAGACGTCGTTGGCTACCTTTGTACATACTTGTATATACTACTCTATATTACTCTATATTACTACTACTTGCACATCCCTGGCTCAAAATAAAATGACAATAAATGCCGGTAAAAGGAGACTGGTAGGGTAACCCAACTGAATGCTGTGTGTGAATGTTAGAAAACAAAACAAACAAACCCAAAAAAGGGACACAAGGCCAACCTCCCAATCCAAGACAGCCAAGGTGAGTGCACTGACTGACTGACTCTTGGGATCTCCTCTGGGACCAGCTCTGTCCAGGCTCCTACAGCCACCAGAGCCACACTGTTAGACTCACAAGACGCCATTTTGGAGAAACCTGTTCTCTGCAGCTCCCTAAAGCCAGGAGGGTGACTGTCGTCATTGCGCCATCATTTTTAATAAAACTAAACAAAACTAAATGTCAGACAACTGTCCACAGTAGCTCCTGTGGCTTTAAAGCCCAGAAGGCAGAGCTAGCCTGAGATGAGTTGTTGAATATACCTTGGCTGTCTTGGTTTAGGGAGCCTGCCTCATGCCACATAACACACAATTACTCCAGCAATTCCCTTTAGGGCCGAGTAAAACAGATTTGCTCTGAGACCAGGGTAGCTAGATTGCAACACATTGTAAACATTGAAATGAACAAGCAATAGTCATAGTTTCCCACAGATAGACCAGAGGTACTCCTTGCTACCCAAAGCAACGATCTCTAAACGCAAACAGCCTCAGAATTGGATGAAGATCCATCACCACATGTTTGTTTAAAATAAATCATGGAATTTCTTTGTCTCATTCACAGACACTTTATGTAACATAACACGTGTTTTTATTAATTGTTACCAGGTCTGTAGATAAAATGACTATACTGAAATATTGAGGTCTCAGTTGCCTGTTTTCCAGGTAAAAGGTTACAATGAGATCTTTATAAACTGAATCCAGTTTCGGTATTTAAAATCTGCTAAATGCTGATAAATACAGTACTGCAAGGGCCGTACCACCATGTGACTTTTTTTCGTGTGAAGGTTGTAAATGAGTCTCCTGAAAACGCTGCAGCGATGTGACATCTGTCATCTGCACAAATATTGTCTGTGTCGCTCACTGCGTCTAAATCACAAAAGTACAATGTTGCGTGAACTTTGTGCGTATGTCTCTCTATAGCTCATTATCATCATGTTGTCTCAGTGATTAGAAACTCTGTCTCATGTTGTAATTATATAGTAATTAAGCTTGCCAGTATTCTTTTTTTTCCCCCACTTTGGACAGATAAAATCAAAATTTCTTCTCAGCAAATGTATTCAGTATTTATAGATGTTTCTCTTCAGGGTGTCCTCCCACAAGTGTGCTTGATGACTGAGTTGAAAATGGTAAACAAACAGAGACCATAACCTTCTGTCAAATTAAACAAATCGAATAAAACTTTTCTAAAGGCAGGAAGCGAGTCTTTAACTTTTATATACAGCAGACTTCACTATATTCCCCTCTCATGGTAAAGGGAAAAAAACAGCAAAGAATTCAGGAGACATTTAGTTGTACTGCTTTGGAATAGTGCTTGGTCAGTTTGTTTACGGTAATATGGCAGAGTTATATTTGTTTACAGATGTGGAATATCTGATTTGCAATTCATCTGGAATTTCTATAGGCTGAGATTTCACATCACAGACTATGTTGGGAAAAAACCCCTTCATATTCACCACCAATGTCTACATATTCTCTACAGTTTTATTTGTGGATCATTTTATATTTACTGAGAAGTGAAATGAGGCAATCCTTTCATACTGACCTTCCATGGATTTTTACCATTCGTTTCAGTGAGTAACATCTAAACATTTGGCTTTGCTTGTGCTTTCCTGCAGATATTGCATGAAACATTAAAAAAACACTAAGTATTTATAAGCAGATGTGTATATATGCAAGTGGGTTTCTTTTTTCTAATGCCAAGTTATGTGCCTCTATTTTTTAAATGTCAATCTGAATATATTTAGAAATAAAATAAATGAATGGAATATCCGCAGCGGACCATATGCTTTTACCTTTGATATAGTATTCTGCATAGCTGGAGGCAGAAGTCTCTTCATTATTTCGGTGTATGGATGTGCCTTTGTACATTTTTAGTGGAAAGTGCTGTTGCAAATGCATTTTCACCGCCGTTTTAAGTCTCGGCGCCGAGAAAAGAAAAACAAAGTTCTGAGATTGAGAGATCAAAGGGAACCATTTCATCCTGACCTCCTCAATCAGTCTGTGCGGCTGTCAGTCAGACTGAGGCGTTTGTAGTCACCACGCATCAAGCACCGGCTCATCTCTCTGGGCACTTCATTTAATCACCTGACTACAAGCCCTGTCAAGCAAGAAAGCCTTTTCCATCAGCTTTTGACCTGAAATGCAAAAGTAATATCTCTGCAGACCGGGGGGGGGGGGGGGGGGGGGAGAGAAAGGGGGTGAACAACAGCAGTTGAGTCAGAAGGAATCCATAGCGCAGATGCTGCACATTTTTACACAGGTACGGTGTGATTTCTTCAGCTTATTTTCTTTCGCAGAGCCGGAGCCTGCAGCATGCAGCACACACTATGTTTGTGTCTCTTTTTCATGCCGTGTTTTCCAATGATAATGAACGTATGGCTCTGATTCTCTCTATTTGTCTTCTGTTCACAGAGAGGTGTATTTTGTGGGACGCGGTTTATAAAAATACCATTATATCATTACTGGCCCGTGATGAGAAGGAAGTGTTTGCCTACTCTGAATCATTCAATTCAATGATTTCAGACTGTATAGCTGTGCAGACTACAAACATGCTATAGGTTGTTTATTATTACTTTCCTGTTTTTCACTGAAAAACTATTACACTGATGACAACCCCGATCTAAACACTACACAAATGTGATGTATTTGCACGCTTGTTCAGTGGTCATTCTTCAGTTTTCAGAAGAAAATGTCCAACGTTACAGCAAAACACAAAAATGTTTTTAGTGTTTTGAGTTTCAGTGCATAGGGTTAGAAGTATGTTATCCCATGACCAAAGAAGTTGCATGTCTTATCAAGGGGGCCTGCATTTAATCTGGGCCTACATGAATGATTTTTCACCAGGCTGTGACTGAACGACTCAAATTTAGTAAAACTTCAGTAACATTTTGGTTTCAGGTTTCAGCATGGTAATACAGCAGGGGTGAAAAAAGCATAATTACAGACATAACAAAATAAGCAAGACACACAAGACGCTGCTACACAGTATAACTATACATTTATATACTTACGCAATGATTATTAACATCTATTAAATCTTTGAATGGTTACACCCGTATAGTCACCGTGAACTGTGGGTTCAAATCCTTCCGAAATTATAATTACAAAAAATATTTACATATTTACAAAAGCTTATATATATAACATATAAATTGATAATAACCCAAAATACAATGGTTGTTATGGAGTCTCTGCAAAATGGAACACCACTATGGTCCCAGGGGGTATATCTGAAGTGACAAGGAATAGTTCTTCAATCTCTCAGCAGGACAAATCACTCAGTCAATTAGAGATATGAATCAATAATTCTATTTTAAATTTCCCAGGCCGTTTTCAAAGCATCATTGTATGTAAAGCAAAGATCATTTATTGTATTATCTGTCTGTCAAACAGGACAAATAGTTTTAAAAAAAACTGATTCCAGTGAATGACAATAACGTGTCTCAGACAGGCTGTAAGCAGCAAATGGTGAAAAGTTACCTGTCAGTTTTTCATTAAAAATGTTATTGTTTACTCAATTTCTATAACTGTAAATCATCCAAACCTTGGGGTTATACTTTGCTATAACAAAATATTGTTATAATAAATTGAAAGAGCGCAACCTTGAAGAGAGCAAATATTGTTTACATCCAGGTGATGATATATAAACATATAATCCTTCAGGATGGTACTATTGAACAGCGCAGGAAATATATATATTTTTAATGAATGCCCATTAAACTGAAGATGGTCTGGCTTTGTCATCGACTGACACATTCTCTCTGTAATTTAATGACCAGGGGAAACTAATGTCCAGCATATGTCTTCTCAGTCCACTGCTGCCCTGTCATTTTAAGGTTACCTTTCATTAATTCACTATCAGGATCAATGACTCCCTTTCTTTAATGGAGCTGAAATCCTTGGCAGTTGTTCTCTTCTTCAGAGGCTGATAAACAGCTTAACGACTGATACTATGCAGTTACTATAGCAATGAGATTGTCTTTGTGTTGAAGGAGAAGTGGACGTGTTGGGCGGCAGTGTGATGTAGTGGTAAGGAGTAGGGCTCGTAACCGAAAGGTTGCCAGTTCAATTCCCCACTGGGGCACTGCTCTCATACCCTTGGACAAGGTACTTAACCCAGAATTGCCTCATTAAGATATCCAACTGTATAAATGGATAACATTGTAAAAGTTGGAACTGATGTAAGTTGCTCTGGATAGGATTGTCTGCTAAAAGTACTGTGCTGCTCCTGGAGCAGGTGGTTGTTTTGCGGAGCTCGATTTTGCCTTTTCCCTCCTCTCTGGGACCGGCATGGATGTGCGGTTTGGGACAGACGGTGTCCTGTTTGCCGGGGAGCGTCACAGTGTGAGTGAGTCAAGTGCTGCGCAATTTGTCACCAGCCAGAGTTCCATCTCGGTCCCGAGGTCAGCTTATTACAGTATTTATCAGGGTATAGTCTCGCATGGGACAGACCTATAATTTAATAAGAGTGATTGTTCGGAAAGTGCTGTCATTTTGCTTTTCTTGTGCACCCTTTGTGCAGTTATGGATGCAGATAATGGTCCCAGGTACAGTGATATAGGCCGTATCACTCATTGTAATGGCATTATCTGTGCTGGGAGAGACAGCCTCTCTCCGGTCCATCGTCCGGGGGCCCCAATCGATGTGCAATTACCATTGGCCACCGGCGCTCGTAAATAACATCACAGGCCCTCTCAAGGTTATCTTCATCTTCTCATTATGTTATTTGTAAATATGAAATGGTAATGTAATGTGTGCCCTACAACATATTTAATCACTGATCAGCATGATGTATTCTGAAATTGTTTTACGGCCTGTAGTTAATTGCCATAATAGGATTAAGTTAAACAATGATAACAAATCCATTTTATAATCAATACTGGCATGATACTTCCCTGTCTGTGGCAGATAACAGGAGCTACAAGGTGTTCTGAGGTAGCTTAGCTTTATCTTTTGCATAGGCTTGGGAGGTTAGTGTGAATGTTGGGATTCACACACTCCTACTGAAAACATAATTTACCCATAATCCTCTGAATGTAGATAAAAATGAACAACCTTCAAACGCAATCTATTTCCAAGCAGTTGCTTTAAAAATGTACTTACAGAAAGCAAAATGACACCATTCAATTATTTTGAGATTCAACTCACAAGCAAATACAGTTTACAGTTAAGCAGATTTCTGGCTGCCAAATGAGATCTCTTAGGAGTGATAGAAACAGCTACTTTCAGAGAGTTCCACTGAGGCAGGATTCTGTTACAATAGGCTGTGATGTCAGCTAAGAGTGAGAAGTTAAGCTGTATCCCTATAACTGTCGTTTGTATTAAGAAAATATCAGTCCCCTTTCTGGAACTGTTCAGTCAACAATGGAAACTTATTTTGCCAGCTCATGAAATTTGCTACAGTTTTGACAATTAGCAAGTTAACTAGCTAGATCATAAACAAAATAACCAATAAAATTATTTGTATAAATTATTGTAGTTATGTAGCTGTTACTCCCTGTGGTTATCCTCCAATCACAACATTCTTTCACTCTGTTTAAATGTCCATAACAACCATTTTACCATTTCAAATCCACTAGGAATGGCAAGTATGTATTTTCTGTACTTGGTAAACAGTCCTCTTAATTAGATTCTGATTAACCTTTCTGTTCAGGTATTGAGAAAATGTTTTTGATGCAGACTTGCTATGTACAGCAACTCCCATGTGTAAACTAAAAACAGACAGAAATAATTAGAAAAACACTGACTGTATGTTTTCCTTTGATTGGCAACTAGAATGCTACCAGGATTACTGTGGGCTCTTTGAGTGACCTCTTGGCAGTGACCTCTGTTTATAAAAAACTCTAAATCAGACACCATAGACCATACCATTGTCCACCATTCAACCAAACTCAGTTTTCAGTTTTTCAACTGAAAACACAGGGCAGCAACTGTCTGAAGTATAAGCTCAAGACCAACGGCATGGAGAGGAACAGCCATACTGTTCAAAAGCACAGCTATTTGCGGATATTTTGATGGCACAGCTACAGTGTGGGTATAGATCGGGTATAGACATCACAGCGGGGAGAAATACAGAGAGAGAGCGAGAGAGAGTGAGGGGGGAGAAGGGGGGAGAAGGGGGGGGGGCACGGCAGTGAAAGGTGGAGCTTGCAGATGACTTCTTCCATGGGCTGGACACTGACGTGAAAGTCTCCTGTAGACTTTTCATTACCAAGTCAATTTACTGTTCCCCCCTCACCACGCTTCAGTGACGTGGAGGGTCCCTTGTTCTGTGCCAGACCAATTATAAAGACATTTACTGTAACATCCTTTCCTGCTTTGGTTGGAGGCATCCAGGAGAGAGCCATGACCATGTTATTATTGTAATTATGAATACTGTATACATGGTCACTCGATTGTTTGTTTTTGTGGAGGATTACAGTGTGTGCTTTTCCATCGGGTTGTGTGATTATGAATGTTACTGTGCCCTGTGTGTTCGAATATTTTTGTTTTTTTTTTGCATGTTTGGTACATTACAGGGTGTTTGGGTAATGTGGACTTTGTAGTAGAGGTAAAAAAGAGTTCTAGAAAGATTTTATGAAAGTATAAAGGGCTAACCTGCAGCATTGTGGGAACTAAATTGTAGTGATACACAAAGCCACTGGATAGTGTTTACTTTGTTACGGTAAGAGTCTAATATAATTTATCTATGGTTCGTAATGCATTGAATTTATCCCAACAAGATTTTGAATTTTTTTGAAAAAACATTCAGGTAAAGTAGTTAAGCCTATTAAACTATCCAAACTTGGATTTTGGTCGGATTTGCAGATGGAATAAATGGATTATGGTGAATTACTCACAGCAACTTTTATAGTTTCAGATAAGAGCCAAACTTTTAACAAAGCGAATAAATAACACATGAAGGAGCCGCGCGCCTCGCGTTTGCCGGTTTGAGCGGTGTGAAGACTTGTTTCTCTCCCGTGACCTTTTTTTTTTTTGTATTTTACCGCTGTTATTCTTTGTCCCATTACCGAACGCACAGATACAAAAGCAGTCATGAGCGCTCTCCAGAAGATGCACAGTCCTGTGCACCATAACTCTCCGCCTTGTAAAACTGTCAGCCTTATCACCCCTGGTCCTTCCCCGGACTCTGGGAGACGAGGCAATCCCTGCCTTATTTAGGGGCCGTCTCCCCTGCTTGCTGGAGGGTGAAATTAGCTAAGGTAGCCTGTTGTGAAGTAATGGGCAGCAGAGCTTGACCGACAGGGCCCTCCTGGCTATGGGCTCTTAAAGCCCATGAGGAGGGGAGATGGGTAATGGGGGGGGGGGGGGGGGGGGCAGTGGTGGTCTGGCTGGGTTCTGTCTGACCGAGATCACTCTTCTACTGCTCCAGTGCTGCGTATGCTGTGTGTTTACATTTACATTTACATTTATTCATTTAGCAGACACTTTTATCCAAAGCGACTTACATAGGTTACAGTTCTTTACAATGATATCCATTTACTCAGGCAACTGTGGGTTAAGTACCTTGCCCAAGGGTACAGCAGCAGTGTCCCAGCGGGGATCGAACCGGCAACCTTTCGGTTACGAGTCCTGCTCCTTAACCACTATGCTACACTGCTGTGTGTTCATGCTCATTCTGAACGGTCACCTTGAAGTGTTTCCATGACGTCTCACCATCGGGTTTCACGTAGCTCGGTCCTGTTCCACATATTCACCGATCACGATCGTTGACCATACAGAGTGATCTGAGCGTTTGATATGCAGGCATGTGTCGAGAAAAAGACACAATGATTGCTCAACATTTTTTAGTTCTCTTGCCAGAGAATCTTATCTAATTGTGGGGGGCAAACCAGTTTACAAAGCTGGTGCTCTCTCTCTTCAGTGACTAGAGGCTCACTAGTGACGGGCTTTAGAAACTGATGAGTGTGAGTACCACATTCCTGCTGTTGCGGCACCTGTCCATAAGTATGTTACTGCCTGTGCTTGGTATGACCTGTACTTTGGACTGAACCATCTCAGTGCCTAAGAATAGCAACCTAAAGCTTCATCTAGGCAACACAAATATGAATTTAGCATGTTTTCTGTTTAAGGAATCCTGGTGAAGTTCCTCAAGCCTCTAGTCGTCTGTATATTAACTATTAATAGCTACAGCATACATTTAGTTTTACTGAGATGATGGCTGTATACATATGAGTATATTAAACTCTTTCCGCTATTACACTGTTTTCAAAAACTTCTGCTTCTTAAACGCCTAAAACGTTCGACTTATTTAACTTTAAAACATTCTTTCAGAAAGGGATATTATAAATTAAATTTTTGATGAGCGGAGTATAATGCATCCACTGGAGATTTGATTAGGAACATTTTGTGCATTGTTTCTGAATTAATTTATTCAGTGTAATAGCACATCTGGACCATGCTATGTCTGAGTTATCTCAGCAATTCATCATTCACACAACCACAGTGGTCACAACAGCTCAATTTTACTGTCACCCAGGGTGGGGTTGCCATGGAGATGAATCAGGGGAGAGGTCTGTGTTGACACTCACAGGTTTCCATGCATTGTGATGTAATAGATTGATGGATTGTTGTAGAATGCATGACCCAAGTGCGGGCTGACACAATGCTTTGTATCAGGGTAGGTTGGTGTGCGGTTACAAGCGTCTTCAGGTTTGTTGGTTGTTCTCAGGAGCCGTTTTACCAGTTGTGGTTCCCAGTTCCTGAGCTCTCACCAGGGAGACCTTTCAGTGGAATGGATTTCCCTCAGATGCATCAGCTAATTTTTGAACACAGCAAACCCTTGTTACAGGCAAATGTGAAGTAGTACTTTGACATTCATTTCATACTCCTCCAGTTTCCAGTGTGGACAGTGCATCTTGTGCTTATTTGCGGAGTTTATTGGAAACTGTGCTACACGCCCATACAGGGTATTTATATTGCATACAGATTTCATTAGATTGCCAGATAAGTGACCCTGTAGCATGATCTATCTGAGTCATTGGTGTGCTGATTACAGTTGATTACATAATGGCAGAGTTTTCGATGTTAGCGTAACCATCCAGAGAAGAGGATAATGGGCCGATAATGCCTCTTTGTGCGTTTGCTGGGGCTGATTCTCCCATCGACATCAGTAGTTGGAGCTGTTTGGATACATCCTAATATAGCCACTCAGGAGTGTGGCCATCCATCAAACCATCTGTTGTCTTTAATAAAATTTGTTATTTAGAAACAATATGAATTTCACCTGTTTCACAACTTCCTATTTTGCTCCAAGATTACAATACAATTTTTATTTAGAATATACTAAAAACATGCTTACAAAATGTCCAGTACATTCATGCTTTCTATTTTTTGTTATATTCTATATTTTGCTTTATCTGTGTGTGTGTGTGTGTGTGCGCGTGTGCGCGTGCTTGCACATGTGTGTATGTGTGTGTAGATGTGTATGTATGCGTGCATTTGTGTATGTGGGGTGTATGTGTTTGTGTGTATGTGTGTGTACATGTGTTTGTATGCGTGCGTGCGTGCATGCCTGTGTGTGTATACGTGTGTGTGTGTGTGTGTGTGTGTGTGTGTGTGCATGTTTGTGTATGCATGTGTTTGTATGCATGTGTGTGTGTGTTCGTGCGTGCATGTGCGTGTGTGTGTGTGTGTGTGTGTGTGTGTGTGTGTGTGCGTGTGTGGCATCCTCAAAGTCATCTTCACATCTGTCAACAAGGAAGCCTTTCAAATTGGCACATCATTCATTTTTAATAAATGATGTGCTTTGGACAGTTGTGGAACATCCTGGCCAACAGTTTGTTACAAAGTTTTGTGGAGAATACCTTTTAGCCATTATGGAGTGATATTCCATACCAGATGCTGTTCTACTCTATTTTATTCTCTATAATAAAGACCAATCAAATTCCATTAAAAATCTATAATAATCATATATAATAATCATAATAATAATAACTTTCATTATTGCCATGAGTTATGGATGTTATGTGATTTAGTGACATTATATGTGATGGATATGGTACTGTATGCATTTAACGTCTTCTCATAGTTTGTAGTTAAGTTGTGGTGATGCTTGAATGGTGTTATGCTCACACTCACTGATCTCAGAGTGTGGTTAGCCTGGTCTGCCGCTGTTGCTCATTTAACTAGGATGGATACACTTCTGTTCTTTCATGCTGGAAGTCGCTCTGGATAAAAGCATCTGCTAAATGCATGTAGTGTAATGTAATGGAATATAATAATAATAACACCACGAGTCAGTACTTTCACTTCCCTCTAGAGGAGTCCTTTTGTATGAATATGATTGTATTTTTTTATTTTTGGCAATGAGAAATATATTGAAACAATGAGGTTTTGATGAAAGATATGTGAGCATTTGGTTGAGCCATTTTATCCATGTTCAATTACTCATTCAGAGCTATATCTATGGCAATAACAAACATACAATCTTTAGCAACCCCCCCCCACACCCTAAACACCAGGGGGTATTGCTGGACAATGAGATTCTGTGCAGTTTGATAGTTCTTGATCAAAGTGCATTGACATTTAGAAAGCTTAGAAGAATCAATCCTGTATGCTGCACTGACACCACCCATTCAGATAAACACAGTCTTCTCACACAAACATGACGTCAGATGCCAACTGTCAGTGATTCATAGGAAAGCAGTCATCTTTTCACCCCCCCCCCCCTTCCAATAACACCGACGCCGCCGCGTTCGCTGTGGATTAAGATGCACACTGCGCTTTCACACTTCGTGAGACGGCTCTTGTTTTTCTCTTTTTTTTCTCACTCTCTCTTTTTTTTTGTGTACCAGTTTGCAAATTAAGTGGAGTGTTTGTGACAGCTTGAGGAATGGAGTCTGAAAAGACTGAGGCTTTGGATTGCAAATTCGGCCCCAGGGGCCCGGCCCCTGTTTGATAGACTTAATAAACTTCAAATCCGACACGCTGGCAGCGGCTCTCGCCTCCCTCCCCGTGTCAGAGACTGAATCCGTGAAACGCCTCTGAAGGAAAAAATAAAAACTGCAATGTTTAGACAACCTTTACGAGAGCCGGGACATGGTTACCTTAACCTGATGCAGGATTCCCTCCAGACATTGCGTACTGTGTGATTTCGGCTGATGCCTTTCACCTTGCTGTCAACAATCTGGTTTTGACAGGGGTGATGCTGCGAAAAATGGTTATGAAATGGAGCCATTACACCACATTTTAGCATGTTTCAGAGTTTCACCTGTAGTGTGTGATTAGGGATGTCCTCTTTACAATGGGGATTTTTGTTCAGAGCCCGTCAACTCCAGTTTGCTTATGGAACCACATCCAGATGCCCTGTGCCAATGCCTGCAACTACAGTGATATTGCAGGTTTCTGTCTATGAAATTCTGCTTTTTTTTCCTTACAGCTTCCCGTACAGCCCCCCGCTCATGCTGCATCCCAATCCCATCCTCCTGCGATGAGGTCCAATAAGAAAACCACCAAGTCCACAACACCCCCCATCCCCCACCCTCCCCCATACGCACACACCCTCACTCGCACATTACTGCTCCGAATTCCAATGACGCTGTTATTCCAAGAGAAAATACCAAATGGAAAATAAATACGTAGCAGCACATCACAGGGAAATGTAGTGGAGCTGGCTGCTTGAATTAAGCCGTTAGAAAAGGACATATTGAAGAAGACAGGAGAAGGAGAGGATCTGAACCTGATAGAAGGTGATGAATTAGCTAGAGGATTACCTTTACAGTCAATTAAGTGGCTGGGTGAAGCCTGGCTTCTTTTGTAGGACAAACCAAACTACAACTGTATGTGGTACCATTGGACTGGGCTAGTGAAGCACACAGGCACACATTGGGAAGCTCTGTGAATACGTTTGTATTGTATTAGATTGTGTTACAAGGAGCAGGGTGAATCCAAAAGCAGAGATGACTCAGGCGCAAAGGTTGTTTCCAAGAAAACAGTTTTCTTTACTGAAGGCTCGAGAGGCAAAAAGCAGGCTTGAGGGAAGAGTGAATACACAAAGCTTGGCAACCCAAGACTGAGCAACTCAACACAGGTGGAACACACTAACTGAGACAGGGAACAAGCAGGAAATGAGGCCACCTGGTGGCTGTCCCAGGAAGCAGCAGCTGCAAATCCCAACAGGAAGTTATGAGGCCACCTGTTGGCCATTCAGGGAAACAGCAGCAACTGAAACCCTAACAGACTGGCGTCACGAGAATATTTGTGGATTAGTCATCGGAAGGCAGGCTATTAAAAATCCATGCAACAACCTTCGCCTTCAGTGCCGTCCAGGCTCTGTTGCTCCCAGTTTTGGTCGGCTGTGACTGACATTATACGGTATTTCAGAGTGTGACAATGAGCCTCTCTTTCGCTGTCCTTTCTTTGACTGCCTAAAGAATTCTGAAATGTCAAATGCAACGTCAATCATTTTATTAAGGCAGTATTTTGGGGGGGGGGTGAACGGGAAAATGTCCCCCCCTCTCTATCTTTCAGTAGTGTCAGCATATGCTGCGTCAGATAGCCCTTTGCAGGAATGGCACCTAGAATAATTTCATTTCACTTTCCTGAACTGTGTGTGCCTTGTTTGCTATTTCTTCCTGTCGACAACCCCCCCCCACAGGCTCTCCTCCTTCAGCAGGTTTTCAACTTTATCGTTTTGGGCCGTGAAATTCTCATGTGAGATGCGCAAAGCCAGCCCTCAGTGTTCCTCACAGAAGCAGAGACAGGGCACTCTGAAGCAGGGCGTAAGCGGAGTGCAGGAGCCCCAGCGGGTTGAAATGATGAAGACTTTGGCAGTGTTCTTCCAGACAAAAACTTATTTCGGATTCCTGAGATTTCTATTTGCAGTTGCCATTAGGTGACCTTATTCTTATGTCACTTATGTCTCTGGGTACAATCGGTGTGAGGAGTAAAAATCCGGCAGAGAAAAGCATCTATTCTGCGAGAGAGAGAGAGAGAGAGAGAGAGAGAGAGAGAAAAAGAGTGTGTGTGTGTGTTTATGCATGTCTGTGTATACGTGTGTGAGTGTGTGTGTGTGTGTGTGTCTGTGATTGTGTGTGTGTGTGTGTGTGTGTGTGTGTGTTTATGCATGTCTGTGTATACGTGTGTGTGTGTGTGTGTGTTTATGTATGTCTGTGTATACGTGTGTGTGTGTGTGTGTGTGTGTGTATACGTATGTGTGTGTGTGTGATTGTGTGTGTGTGTGTGTGTGTGTGTGTGTGTGATTGTGTGTGTGTGTGTGTGTTTATGCATGTCTGTGTATACGTGTGTGTGTGTGTGTGTGTGTGTGTGATTGTGTGTGTGTTTATTCATGTCTGTGTATACGTGTGTGTGTGTGTGTGTGTGTGTGATTGTGTGTGTGTTTATGCATGTCTGTGTATACGTGTGTGAGTGTGTGTGTGTGTGTGTCTGTGATTGTGTGTGTGTGTGTGTGTGTGTTTATGCATGTCTGTGTATACGTGTGTGTGTGTGTGTGTGTGTTTATGTATGTCTGTGTATACGTGTGTGTGTGTATACGTATGTGTGTGTGTGATTATGTGTGTGTGTGTGTGTGTGTGTGTGTGATTGTGTGTGTGTTTATGCATGTCTGTGTATACGTGTGTGTGTGTGTGTGTGTGTGTGTGTGATTGTGTGTGTGTGTGTGTGTGTTTATGCATGTCTGTGTATACGTGTGTGTGTGTGTGTGTGATTGTGTGTGTGTGTGTGTGTGAGTGTGTGTGTTTATGCATGTCTGTGTATGCGTGTGTGTGTGAGTGTGTGTGTGTGTGATTGTGTGTGTGTGTGTGTGTGTGTGTGTGTGTGTGTGTGTTTATGTATGTCTGTGTATACGTGTGTGTGTGTGTGTGTGTGTGTGTGTGTTTATGTATGTCTGTGTATACGTGTGTGTGTGTGTGTGATTGTGTGTGTGTGTGTGTGTGTGTTTATGCATGTCTGTGTATACTTGTGTGTGTGTGTGTGTGTGTGATTGTGTGTGTGTGTGTGATTGTGTGTGTGTTTATGCATGTCTGTGTATACGTGTGTGAGTGTGTGTGTGTGTGTGAGTGTGTGTGTGTTTATGCATGTCTGTGTATACGTGTGTGTGTGCATGTTTGTAATCACTCCTTATGTACTGCTGCAACTCCCATTTGTATATTTGTCATAGAGAGCAGTTTCCTCTGCACTCCTCTACCCTCTGCAGTAAACAGGGCAACAGCATACTGTAATCAAACACTGCCTACAGCGTTTCCCAATGTCTGCTAATCACCTTGACCCTGACCTACTGTATCACTTACTGTGGGCTTGTGCAATCATAGGGGTTTAGTGCAACTGTGGAGACTGAAGAATGTGGTCCTTGTGGATCCCACTAAGGTGCGACTTTTAATGAATGTGTATGAGTACATATTTATCTATGTTGATTATATGTTGCGACAATGTAATGTCCATGTATTGGGTGCCTCTGCTCAGACCCAACACGCCCACTGACTGGCCTGGTTGTCTTTCACCATATTTCTTTCCGCCTCTTTTCTTACACCAAGCTCAGAAATTCCACTGTCAGGTCCTTGAAAAGCAATTCATATTCAAATAATCAAAAATAGGCTGTTAAATTGCTCTGTTGTTTTTGATTTTACAAATCGTACTCGCACAGTTCAGCAAAGAGTGGTCCGTATAAGTGTGGGGCCAGAGCAATTATGCTGTTTTAACAATGCATAAAACCTGCCACAGACAGTAGGGGCTGTAATTGCTAAGTGGGCCAGGGAGCACTTTTTAATGAGTTGGAGGTGTGATAAGCTCAGAGGAAGACAGCTATGAAGCAGCTCACGAAAGAGGAGAAAATTATCGAAAACTGCTGTGCCAGCGAAACCAGCCCTATCAAGCAGCTTTACAATAGGTCTTCTCTGACAATCTGTGTAGCATTCCGTCGCTCTGATGACATGGCCGATGTGTGTCTTCATTTCTGCTTCATGTTACATTTGCATGCTATAATATGGGCTGCCCACTTTTTCCAACTTTTGCACTTTTCAGTATTATGATTGTGTCTTGTGCCTCACTGCAGTTATTCTGTTAATGAGTATTCTCTCACATACACAACATAATAAATTTCCCTCTGCTATAGCAACACTAAAATATCCATGCATTTTTTTTTTGCTCTCCAACATGAGGGCTGTTAGTTGTAGCTCTTCTGGTACTCTGAGTGCAGCTGTCTGTGTGTGGGCCCTGATTCCCATGATAGTCAATGCAATCAGAATTTGCCTCCCACAGGCAGTGAAATTAGTGAGTAATCTGTGACTTTACACATTGATTACTGTGCATCCCCCTGAATCATGTAGCAGACAGCTCCTCTATGTGTATCTCTTTCTCGGTCCCCTGTGCTCTCCTACTCTATCAGGAATCAGTGTTATGTATTTTATATTTATTATTTATCCAGATGTATATTTAATCCGCTTCTGGGAAAAGAGCAGCAGTGTGGTGTTTTTTTTTGCAGAGCACGCTACCTTGAATAGATAACTTAGAGATGCTTGCATTCTGCGCTGTGCTATCATACGCTGCAGACTCAAAATGGAGCCAGACTTTTCAGGTATCTTTGCAGAGCTGTTTCAACACCAACTGGAAATGTCATGTTAGATCTGCTTTCATCTGAGGCATTTTATGGCAATTTTCAATAAAATCCTACCATAAGTTTTTTTTTTCCTGTCATAAAACTTTTAATTATTATTATTATTTAGCATTTACCTTTGTGTCACAGATTTTACTGCAGTAGGGTCACATAGGGATGAGAAAATATGCTCTATGTATCTCACAAAAGCACATAAAAGCATATAAACACCATAATAAGAGATCATTGAAACTCTTGTGCTGACCAAAAACATATGATGCACTAAAATCCTTTGTCCAGTGCTTTTATACCTTCATTCTGACTGGACAGCATTCTTTAAGGAAGGGTTTGAAAATGATTTACCCGAGCAGCAGTGAGCCACCATGAAGGTGATGCAAAGAGCAATACAGGGGAATTTGGAGAGCTAATGTGCTCTCCTGTTAGCATAGTGAAGCTTGTGTATTGTGAGCTGCTGAGAAGCAGATAGGAAGCAAGCCATCTCTCACGTAAATCTGTCTGTCTTCTATGGCCGCAGTGCACACAGGCTCTCGGGACAGCAGCGTGACCCATGCAGGAGCCTGTGGGAGAATATTTTTCTCCTAAAATGGAGGGAAAGTTGGAGAACCTTGAAGAGTGGCTGATATGCTAGCTACAGGACTGGCTGTTTGTCTGACATGCCATCAATATTGGCCATGTGCCAGTGGATGGCTATTTCGTTCTTAACTCACTTTGTGAACAGATTACACAAATTACACAAAATGTTCTTGGACAATTGATTTTTTATTTCATTTTGGTGGTTCTGTTTCTTTTATTCTGTTTTTTTTCCTCCCTCCATTCCCTGAGCCAGTCTTATTCTATAGCAGTAATGCCATGCTAAAAAATAATGATACAAACGAACTCATTCTGGTATTAATTTCAAAAATATCAGACAAATATGCTTTTTTTTTAGTTTTTTTCTTTATTTCACATGCATTTGCTCTGGGCCAAACCACATCTTTTCAGTGATTCCTACCACCCAGTTTACACTGGTGTAGACTGTGGGTTTCATTTTCATTAAGTAAAACTGACAAGCGCAGTTTAATTTATTTATTTTAGCCTTTCACCTTTCAATTAGCACAGAATGTTTTACAGGCATAATAAAAAATGTTAAAAGTTAAAATTAACAAGATTTACATAAAAAACTGAAACAAGAGTGATGTCCAGAATCAGTAATAAATAAGAAATATCACCCCCAAAAAATATTAAGAACAAATAAGCATTAAATAAACAACAAACAATAATAAATCCATGACATAAAAGCAGCTAACTGGTATGCTATTCTAAACAAGTGTATTCTGTGCTGTGATTTAAAAACTGGAATTTAGGGGGAGTATCTGATAAATCAGAGACAAATAGAGATTAATCTAATCAGAGATTATCTGATTATTATCTGATCATTATATGATTAATCAGTGACTAATCAGAGATTAATAATCACGCAATCTTCTTTATCACGGGTAGAATTAAATAGCGAGTATCAGCTTTTTGATTCCAGTGAGCCCCTCTCCACAAACATTTCCTCTCTTCCCAGCATAGCTGGCTTACTTTCAAATGATGAAGATGATGTCTTTGTAAAATGTTTTAGTATGCAGTGTCTTCTGAATCATTTCTTTTCAGGCCAAGTTTTAAGCACCAGAAAGATGTCTGCAGATACAATCTGACTGCCACAGAGGTGACTGCATCTCAATAAGTGTTTTTTAAAGTTTTTGAAATGCACACTATGACTGTGACAGTGTGGATGTGGTGAGTAAAAATGCAATTGCATATCAAAGAGGGAAAAAAACTAGGTAATTATAACCTTCAAAACATACAGATACTAAGAATGAATTTCAACACTATACTTCAAATGGCATGAATTAGATGCAGTAGTAGTGTCAAAGATCCTGTACTGCTTTTCTCCCGGATATGGCTCTGGAAGACTTGCTTTTGACATGTTTCAGAACAACTTATGAAATCATTTCCATTTTTTGTGCCCCAAAGCAGACGAAAAGAGTAAAAAAAAAGTTTTTTTGTTTCTTTTTTTTTTTTTTAAATAAAACAGCAGTCATCATCAAGATACAATTTTTAGACAAGCAAGGACAGCTAATCCAGAACCCAAGCCAAGCATGGTGTTTTCCTTTCTATTTTAAACCAAAGCTGTTGTGGAAAGGGGAGGGTGAGATGAATGAGATCTCCCAACTAATGTGCAAACTTATTTTTCCTCCCCCCAACGCAAAACTTTCGCGTGAGGATGCTTGTGCTGAGGTGGTGGGAAGCCGGGTGTCACCGGTAATAGGCCCCCGTGGGACAGGTGCGGAACAGTCGAGGAACTGTCTGCACATGAAAGGGCCGAGGAGACGGAGGATCCTGAATAAAACAAGACGACACGACATCACACGGCGAGGTTCAAGCCGGCGCGGTGTTGGATTAACTTTCGGAGGGAAGTCTCTGATTCAGTCATTTCTCCACAACAGCCCCAACTTTTTTTTTATTGCTGTGTTTGGTGCTGTCAGGATCCTTTTTTTTCCATGCTGTGGAGATGGTAATAGTCAATGAGCCTAATTCAGTCCTGATTGTGATGCTAAGCTTGTCTGCTGTCGAACTGTCCCACATCCTCTCTTCCTCTGTGCCGTATGATGTTAGTCTCGTCAACCCGACTCTGTGTCAAACTCCTACCTCTGCGTCTCACACTTTTGTCGGTGTACATATAACACATCCTGCATGTTGAAGTTAAAGGTTAAAACAGGAGGGAACTTCTTCAGCCACTTGTGGCCTCCAGCTCTATTTAAAACAGATTAGCAGAAAAGGAGGGAATTTAACCTCTTTCCGTCCGTCCGGCGTTTCGCACCGTTATGAAGACTTGCGGCAGCCGCCGCATGAGACATAGAGGCGGAGGTTTTGCTTTTGAATCTCACAGTGTGGCTGGGTGTTTGCGCAGGGGTGTTCAGTATTGCTCCTTGTTGACTCAGGCAGGGGTTTTCAATAAAGAGCAGGTTGAAGGAGAATGAGAGGAGGGTTTGTAATTAACGTAGCGACAGGAGAGATCCGTGTGCCGAGCGGATAGGCGTTGGGGTTTAGTGGCGCTGGTCGCCCGTCTGCAAGGCGTATCGGGCGGGGGATTGGCTGACGGGGGTGTCCCAGGCGGTGGCGAGGTCAGGAGATTTATCAGGGGGTGGACTTATCGCTCGCTTGTCCCCCTGCACCGGCACGGGGGGATTATCTTCTAGGAAGGACTTTTTTTCCCTCTGCTTTTCCATGGTGTTGATCTCCAGGCAGCTTAATCCTGGATATTAGCCGCCGCCGCATTTGTGTCTGCAAGCCTTTCTGATATCTGATATCTTATCTGGCATCTCACATACCTTCCATCGCTGGGAAATACAGCTGAACAGAATGTATATGGATCTCTGGGCGGATAGATTTCCTTTTTCCAGTCTGAAAGTGTCCCGGAAGCACAGGCCATGACTCCAGTGGCATTTCAGCTCTGTGGCTGGCTACACTTTCAGCATAAAAGTTCTGCCGAAGCCTTGTGATGTGTCCTTCAAACATTTACAATCACACCGTTGCTTGGTAGTACTAAAGATCCAGCATTTCCCTCCCTTTACAAGTGTGCCAATTTCTGCTTAATTTCACTTGTCAAAGACTACATAAGGTAAATACTGTTTCTCTGTTTGGTAGAGGTTAACTATTATTTCCAACTATACAATTGCAACAAAAATAATTTTGATTGGTTAATTTTCAGATCCCCATTATTCAACTAGGTGCATACATGAGCATTATGTGAATTTCCAGCTTTTCCTGGCCGGTGATGACCCTAAGCAACCAGCTATGTGGTTTATAGCTAAGTGAATACTTAGTGATATAGTAATAACATACTAATAACATGTTAATAATGTCTGCATGCTTTGCCTCCTGTGGTTCCGTACTGATGGAGCCTCTGTGAGCCTCTTCTCTCTGTTAACATCGTTACACACCGTGGTCCAAAAATGATTCATACTGTCCTGCCAAATGAATTTTTTTTCTCATTTTAGGATATGTTTGTGCCTATCACAAGAGGACTCAATGACCGTTTCAGTATTTCTTTCTATCCAAGTGTCAGTGTTTATTCATTCCATATTGTGTGTGTGTGTGTGTCTGTGTGTGTGTGTGTGCGTGTGTGTGTGTGCGCATGTGTGTGCACATGTGTATATGTGAAGGGCATTGATCTTTACCAGCACAATCCAGCGGAAAGCTCTTTAGTCTGAATGTGTGGGTAATGACAATTACTGTAAGTATAGCATCTCAGCCCAGCTATTTTGCGAGCATCCTTGAGATGGTGTAATCAGAGCCAGGCAAAAGATAAAGGCTGAAAAAACAGAGCGGGGGTCTGTGCTTTTACTGAGAGGTTAGGCGTGCAGTTGGTGACCACTAAAAACAGTCCTGAATTATAAAGGGATGGAATGGAATTATAAAGAGATTCATTTTACCATGTTAAGAAGGGAAAAAAATCATTTACTATCAAGTATAAATGTATTTAAAGGGGGGAAAATAATTCAGTATCCAGAATTTTATCTCAATAATTCCATGGTTCAGGGGTTTTCCAGGATCTGTATCTGCAAGTGTTGTCAGAAAAGTAAACCATTAGATATTCAAAATCAGATATTCTAATATTCTATTTCCTGCATCCTATCCCAAAGTGAATAACATGTATGTGGGACAGGACTGGAAGTTAATTCCTGCATTCAGCAGGCAGAGGGACTGTCCACTCCACCCTGAAGCCTGAGTCTCAAACCTCATGCATAATTTATCAGGCTCATATCGTTGTGTGTTAAGTGCCATGCATGAAGCAGAACCGTGTGGAGATGTGTTTCTGTGTGCATGCATGTATGTCCATGCGTGTGTGTCTGTGTTTGTGTGTGTGTGTGTGTGTGTGTGTGTGTGTGTGTGTGTGTGAATGAGAGAGTGTGCATGTGTGTGTGTGTGTGTGTGTTGGGGTTTGGGGGGGGGGGGGTGTTGGATAGGTTGCTCCCACTGTAGCATTCACTCTTCTTACTGAAGGCCCTGCCGAAGGCTTAGAGGTTATTAATAGTCTATGAAGAGAAGCCGCGGGGATTGGAAGCCCAATAATTTAATCTGTCAAGCACAACTACAGGCTTGGCCAATTAAGCGGAGAAGGGGACCGGGATAACCTTCGACCCTCCGGCTTCCTTCATTTCCAGAGAAGAGCCTCGCTCCCTTCATTAAGCTGCCTGCCGTCTAAACATCGGCTTTCCGACGCGTTGGCACGAGCGCAGACAATGAAAGCTCCAATTAGGAGAGAGGCGTCCTTCAGATCCCAAACCCAGAACGAGCCAGCGGAAGGCGGAAACTCAGCATCTGCACTTGGCTCTGATTCAGAGCGCGAGAAATAGGGTTCCCCAGAGCCCAGCAAGAGAGGTTTAACGTTGCATCGGTGCTGCGTTGAACGCAGTCGAGCGGGGACAGCAGGGTGTAGCAGGCATTCATAAATTCCTACCCCGACAATTCTCTACCCCGGCTCAATGGCACTCAGGAGCCCCATTGCATTAACAAGTCCTGCGACTCACGTTTTTCCTACATGTAGCACTTTACAGTGCTCTTATGTGGATTTGCAACCAGGATGCGTTTAAAAAAAAAAGAAGACAATCCTGGAACACCATGTTCTGACAAAGCAGGTGGCTCCAGACACTTTTCCGGGTTTATTCGCTTTGCTCATAACCTTCTGGACTGTGGCGTTCAACTGTAAAGCTGATATAAAAAAGGTGGTAAAAAGGGCTGTTGCCGGAACAAACAGATGGATCCACAGAGGGGTATTGGACTGACGCGTTTATAGACGCATTGTGGGGAAAGTGCTTGGCGTTATCTGACACCTCTCTTTCAGATAATGTATGTCTTTGAATATAGTCTTTAGGAGAGTGGGGGTTTTTTGGCTCTCTGTAATTTGGGGAATTAATTTCTCCTCTCGCTGTGAGTGCTGGAATTTGGCCTGGTTTTCCTCTTGTTTCCCCGCCCGTTATTTCCATTCTGTGTTGTTGATGAGAGCCAATGAGCTCTGCAGAGTGCCGCATGGCAATTACCCTCAGCACACATTCACTGCTGCCTGAACATGAGGGAGGGGGGCGCACGTGTGTGTGTGTGTGTGTGTGAGTGTGTGTGTGAGTGTGTTTTTGTGTGTGTGCATTTGTGTGTGTGTGTGTGTGTGAGTGTGAGTGAGCATATTTGTGTGTGTGTGTGAGTGAGTGCATTCGTGTGTGTGTGTGTGTGTGTGTGTGTGTGTGTGTGTGTGTGTGTGAGTGAGAGCATTTGTGTGTGTGTGTGTGTGTGTGTGTGTGTGTGTGTGTGTATGTGTGTGTGTGTGTGTGTGTGTGTGTGTGTGTGTGTGAGTGTGAGTGAGTGCATTTGTGTGTGTGTGTGTGTGTGTGTGTGAGTGAGTGCATTCATGTGTGTGTGTGTGTGTGTGTGTGTGTGTGTGTGTGTGTGTGTGTGTGAGTGAGTGCATTCGTGTGTGTGTGTGTGTGTGAGTGAGTGCATTTGTGTGTGTGTGTGTGTGTGTGTGTGTGTGTGTGTGTGTGAGCGAGTGCATTTGTGTGTATGTGCATGCGAGTATGTGTGAGTGTGTGTGTGTATATCTGTGTGTGTGAGTGTGTGCATTTGTGTGTGTGTGTGCGTGTGTGTGTGAGTGTGTGTATGTGTATGTGTGAGTGCATTCGTGTGTGCGTGTGTGTGAGTGTGTGTGTGTGAGTGTGTGTATGTGTATGTGTGTGTGTGTGTGAGGAAGTATGTGTGCGTGGGGGGTGCCAAATGAAAGTGGAACTATGGTCTTGCTTATAAACAAGAAGAAGGGAATAAAACATCACCTTTTAATGGCAGGTCTCTCATTTTTAATTACTAACACCCACATCGGACTCTGAACGAGAACTCAATTGATCAAACAATCATTTTTAATTGCTTTAGAAAATATCAAATTAAGGCACAATAAACTTAAACCTGTTTTTGATTTCTGCTTGCAAGAATCCATCATTTATCTCTATCCAGGTTTAATTATTGCAGCAGCTTGGAAAAACAGGCGCCGAATGTGAACTCTCCAATTCCTGCAGATTGATGAAATTAAATGCTTTAAGTTAAAGCGATTGCAGAATTAATTCATCTGTACTGAGCAATCATGATTGCAGAATAATGTTCTATAAGTGTTACCCTGGGTTACTGCCTGGTGCTATGCAGAAACTGGCATTGTACAATACTGTCCAGTACAAGTATTCCAACAACATCAACAGGCTGCATTTATATAGCGCCTCTCATATACCTTAAAGATCTTTCACCTCAACCACCACTAGTGTATGGCACCTAACCCACCTGCATAATTGCAATAAAAACATAAAACCTGTAGAAAAGCAAAAGGAAAGACAGCGCTCACCATTCATCTCACACCTTCGGAGTAAACAGTAATATTAGAAATGCATGTCAACATCTGAAAAGGACAGCTACCATATCAACATCTCAAAATAGAAATAGTATGACGGGAGCTCTGATATTAATCTGAATGTATTCAGTGTATCTGTACAGTTATGCATGTAAGTCATTGATGATTCGGGTAAAGTAAATTTTTATAACTGAAATCAAAGTAAATATACATTATTGTATTATGGATGGTATTCATTCACAGTTTTGTTGACTTTTTTTAGTCAATTCCCGTAACTAATAGCAACCGTCAATAGAATAATAAGATATGGAGGCTATTTTCCCAGAAACTCCCCCTTTCTCTAGTGACAGATAATTTAATCTCCTGTGGCAGTACAGTGGGTGCCGTGGTAACAGGGAACCAATGAGAGACCAATGAGAGACCTGCCAGGTCCCCCCCGACCTACAGGGGGCGATGTCTACGAATAACCTCCTTCCTCTCTGCCGTGCCACTGTGAGCGCAGCAGTGATCCAGGGACTGGGAGAATTTTTATTTAAGATTTTTTGTGAATGGTCCTTTTTCTCTCTGTTTGTGTGTTTACTTTTGTTACATCCACTTCGGTTGCCAACCGGAGCTTCAGAGGAACCGAGGTCACTTTCTATCTGAATTGGTTTTTTTTTCCCCTCTCATCCCTCGCCTCCCTCTCCTCTTACCCTCGCTGGTGCGGCTCCCAGAAGAACACTGGCAGGGGTAAAGGAGAGTACGCAATGACAGCAGGGGGTGAAAGGTCGGGACAGGGGACAGGGGGCAGGGGAGAGGGGTACAGCCTCACTGAACTCAGGCATGTTCAAATTCTAAAATTATACATGTTGAAAATACAGAAATTAAGGAAAATCATCCCAAGGTGTGAAAATAAAGGTTATGTCCCTATGCATACAGATTCAGACACACACACACAAACACACACACACACACACACAAACTTGCGTGTCCATGTCTGTGAAGGATGACCTGGGTTTTTTCAAGTAAAAGATGTATCTTTGCTCAGTGTGCATGAGTTATCAGAGGGAGTTCTGTGTATTTATATGAAGCCTAAAACATTCAAACGGAGACACATACTGTCTTCATCAGTGAATGCTGATATTCTGTTTATATACCTAACTCTAAAATGTCACCACAGGTGTAGGAGTTAATTAGAAAGCAAATGCCAATCAGTGCTTCTTTTTTCGGCAGGGCTATTAACAAGTTTCAGAAGCATGGCAGCAAATTTAAAAATAACTTCTAGTTTTGAATAGAAATGAATTCTGTCCTGTAGAAATGAGTTCTATTCTCCAGAAATGAATTCTACTCAAATGCCATTGTTGAGCGAGTGTGTGGTTAAAAAATAATTTCAGAATCTATATTAATAAGATGTCTGCACTGAATGTTTACAATATTGCGCTGGTTGTTTAAAATATTAAGAGACTAAAAAAAATTCAAACATTTTGGCATAGTGCCTTATTGGTAGCTGGTGTTATTCTGCTGGCAACTTTTAAATTCCTAACTCTACAGTGCCACCACAGGTGCACAGGTTAATGAGAGAGAAACCACAAATCTGTGCCTCTATTTTCAGTAAGGCTATTAACGCGTTCCTAATTCTTGGCAGCAAATCCAAAAAAAGGAGTACAGATTTTCAGTGTAAATGGGTTGTTTGTCTCATGTTGGTTGTCTCATTTAAGCCTGCATGTGCAAAAAAAAAAAAAAAAACAAACGTTTGTGGATGGAGATAATTTGTGGAACAACATTCACAGGAGTCAAGGTGTTGTCGGGGGACCTGGTGCAATCAGAGCTGTGTGTGTGGGGTCCGTGTGTGGCATGTTATGGGGTGGTTGGTGCGTGTGTGTATAGCGTGGGAGTTGCATGTGTTGCTGGTGGTGGGAGAACTGCATCACCCTGGCTTCTCCGACCATCTGCCCATCTGCAACTCGGGACGGGCAGCTCTAGATAACCCCTCAGGGGTACTCGAGCTGGGAGCACAGAACCAAGAACAACGATCCCACAATCCCACGCAGTTTTGGATGACGAGACAATCACCCGGGCAACTGCTGAGGATCCTCATTGTGGACTCCTATTCCCAAAAGCAGTCCATTTATTTAAGTTGGTATTACAACCAACATGCTTGCCCAGTTTCTCCATCTCCAAAACCTTCTCACGACTGCATCCCAAAAGACCCGTTAGCTCATGACTGAGAGGAACTCGAAAAACTGTTTGCACAGACATATTGCATTTTCAGATGTATACTTTGACTCTCATGGGTCGACGGTGGTTGTTTTGTGTTTACATTTGTTTCAAATAAGCATTACATTTTTAGGTCCTGTAACAATTGCAGAGTTTGTCGTATTAACCGAGAGTGCTGTTCTTTCCATTAAACTAAGGTAAGAAGTTAATGGCTAATGAAAGGACTGAGACACATTTTGCCATAACCCAAAGGGTTGATAAACACAGATAGACTCTACATTACCTGTAAAGACATTTGTTACTGTGCCATCTGGTCATTGGTAGCTGGGAACCACTGTACTGCTTAGCATGTGAATGATTGCTACGATAACAAAGAGAGTATGTGTAAAGTAACCATAATTATTCAAATTCTTGTGTGGTGTGGGGGTGGAATTGGTGCTGTGGTTGTCCTTATCTTCCCTTTATGTTGTTCTCATTTTGGTTTTATGAAATAACATAAATTTCGAAAGGGAGAAATGAAAAACACAGAGACGTAACTCAGTGTGTCAGTGCTGACATGGTCGTGGCGGTGATTTTGTTTTAGTTTGTCAGTAAGAAGGAAATGAAAAGGAAATTCCCAGGATGTAGCATTAATATTTTCAGTGTATAAATACATACAGAAGTATTGAAGAGAGAGCACAAGTTACAGTTTTCACAGTGATTATTGCAGATTTTTGTTGGTTTTGTATTCATTGACTGGTTTAAAGACCTGAGCAATGTTTGGATTTGGTTATTTATGTTGAAAAAGTAAAAAAAAAAATGCGGGGAATGCCTAATATTCACTAGATTGACTTGGCCTCAGGTACAAGGGGCAAAGCTGATAAAAGTTTTAACTCCTGCTTTAAGCACCTCTGTGAAGGAGTGATGTTAACTCGTTTAAGATTAGTGTGATGGAAATTCAGGTAAGAAGTCAAATTAATTAGATGACATTTTGAAAGGTGGGCTGGGGTTTTTGCAAGATCATTAGCTAGGAAAAAAAAGCCCTTTTATGCAAATTGAATTTACTCCCTGATACCTCGATAGAGATATTAATGACAGAGAGGATCTGTGTTATGGTGAAGTCTGCATTAGTGACTTGAAGGAGAAGGTCATCAGTATGCAGTCATACCTCATGAGTTTGTCCTCCATAGTTAATTACCCTGGATCTCTGCGTTACCTCATACATCAAAAGCTTATGGTTGAATGGCGATGGTGAATGGAAAGAGTGAGGAAGGGTAGTGCTACACAGCGCTTCTGTAAAGGGGGAAGAGTAAGTAAGTAACACTCCAGCAACGTGGGTCAAAAAAGACCTACAGATGAATGACTAAGACTGATTCAAGAGCAGTCTGAGTGCTGTGATTTGAACAAAGATTGATTCAAAAGTAGTAGTCTGAGTGATTTGGAGAAGGATGGATTCAGAAGTGGTATGAATGCTGTGATTTGGAGAAAGACTCAAGTCAAAAACAAACTTTGAAAGAAACTCTGGCTCTTTTATGCCATGGTACATAAAATGCAAAACAATTTCTTTCCAGGCTGAACCTGGTGTGGGTTATCTCCAAGAATGAAGCATATGCATGCTCTGTTGAGATCTGTTGAAACCTGTTATGCATGCATGAGAACAGAAATAGAAGCCCCATATGATTTGCTGTTCATTTAATGTTGTTCTTAATCCCACCATTGCAATATTACTTTCTATACTGAAAATGTGAGTTCAATCATATTACTAAACAATAAATTATATTGCATAAACTAGTCCACCAAGGACCATACAGCCATAAAAAATAATGGACCACCTTCTCCTGTTTGACAGATCATATCATTGGTAATGGCTCTAATCAGATGTCATCTTTATATGTCATAATGCTAAAGGATTATTTTTGTTGTTATTATTGTTAGGGTGGCAGTGTAGCATAGTGGTAAGTAGCACAACTCGTACCCAAAAGGGTGGTGGTTAAAATTCCCCCCTGCGGAACTGCTGATGTAGCTTTGGAAAAGGTACTTAACCCAGAATTGCCTCTGTAAATATCCATTTATTGCCTCTGTATAAATGGGTAACATGTAAAAAATTGTAACCTGTGTAAATTGCTCTGGATAAGAGCATCTGCAAAATGACAATAATGTAATTATTATTGCTGCAGTAAAGAACAAAATAAGCAGTGATTGGAGGCTGTGGTTGCTTTAGTGGGCCTGGGTCCTTTTTCAGAATCAGGAGGTAAAACTCAGGTACTGTCTTTACCTCAGCAGGTGAGTGAGTGTGTACCACTGTTTTTCTCTGGAGCTCCTTGGAAACAGCCAAAAGTGAGAATTGAAAGCACCCTACTAAGCACACATATTCAACACGGCAGAGGGGGGGAATTCACAGGTTCACTGTAGCGCAAAATGAAACATGACCCTTAACCCTACGCTCAGGAAAAATATTGCTTCAATCAACATGTGTCGTTCCGTGTGTTTTCTGTTCTACAGGAGCATCCTCTGGAGAGACAGAGAGACTCCAACTGTAACGCCCTTCCTTTCCCTCTCAGGTAAAATGAGATGCAAGGCCGAGGCTAATTCTCTGAGCCTAACATGTACATACCTGTTCATAACTACACTGTGTGCGCGCTGCATGCGGCAGTTACCATGGTAACGAACATTAAGACTCCTGAGATCTTCCGTCTTCTCCGGAAATTGTCCGCAACAGTTGATTTTCTTGTTGTGCTCATGCAAATTCTCCCTGGACGTTGCAATGCACGGGTTACCAAATAGCGCTGATTCACTTTCTCAGTGTGTAAATGTTCCTAAGCGTTTTAACCCTCCTTTCACAATATAGTTTTCCATACTTGAGTTCTTGGGTATCCCATCCTTTCATTTACAGGACTGTCCTGAGATAAATCATTTTCTCACTATTTGGTAAGCCCCTTCCTTTTATTGTCAGGTCAAGCTGTGTATGATGCTCTTATCCAGAGCAACTGACATAGGTTTTTACATGTTTGCATTTATACAGCTGGACATTTATTGAGGCAAGTCTGGGATAAGTACTCTGCCCAAGGGTACAGCAGCAATGCCCAAGCGGGGAATTGAACCAATAACCTCTCGGTTATGAGCTCTGCTCCTTACCACTCTGCTACACTGCTGCCCCCTTCGTGCATCTTGACGCTGGTTTGGTTGGGAGCTTACGAGCCCCCTCTCTGCTGCCCGCACCCCGGTCCCTGCCTCTCTTCCTCCATGAGCGCAGAAGAGGAAGGGCTGTTCCGCCGCCGACTGCTTGGCTTCATCGCTGACGCTGTCTGATTCCCCTCCGAGTCTGATGAATCACACGTTGGAGAGTGATGCGCACACTGGCTTTGGAGGAGAGCGTCCCTCGTTCCGAAACGCTGCACCTCCTGAATATCCATCACCTTCCTGCATGAGATCCCTTAGTGACACAGGCGTCTGACATCCAACTGGATATGCAAATGCGTGAGACACCCTCTGGCTACAAGGAACAGAGTGTGAGAAGGAAAAGCGGGCTTTGCATCGCTGTGTTCGGCTGATACACAAACACCAGGGGTAAACAGCCACAAGGCTGGGAGCCTGATATATGAAATTGCTGTAATGTTGACCGACTGAAGAGGTGCAGAGGAGCTCCATCAGGTCAATGTTTGAATTTCCCTCCTCGTATATGGAAATCATTTCAGCGTCGAGACGGGGGGGTACGGCAGGGTACTTTACAACCAGGAGATGTTTACAGTCATCCACTCAGACGACATCATCACCGTCCAATGACATGCAGACAAACCTTAGAGCTTAGAGCTTACTCTATTACTCTATTTTCTATTAGCTTTATGTCAATGTGGAAGCGGCAAAATAATTAATTGCTCAGATACGCAGTTTCTATTCTGAATATCAGCAAGGGAGAATGGTGTGATCTTGGGACAGCCGGCGCATTCTTTATTTGATTGACAGCACCACCTGGCATGGCAAATTTCCGATTAACAGAAACAAAGGTGTTTTCAGCAACAATGACACGAGCGATCAAGCGCGAGCGATATCACCTCTGTAGGTATACCTGTGCATTGTTTTCAGGCAGCTTTATCGTTGTTTACTGAGATTTTTTTTTTACTGAAATCAATTAATTAATTAAGTAATTAAATAAATAAATGCCAAAAACTGTGTATTGTTTTGCATTAACAGTTACAAATTTCAACCACAGGAGAAATGCTGAAGGGGAAATGATCTTAAAAGTTAACTTTTAAGGCTTCTTAGGAGAAAAATCAAGTCAGAAAACCAAGAGTCAGATCATGTTAAATGCAGCTTCTCTTGTAGTTACACACTGCCTGGTGGCATGGCAGTGAACGAGAGAGTGCTGTTTATCACAGAGCACCTCAGGAAGGAGCGAGCTTTGTCCCTCCTCCTGTGTTTGCACTCAGCGCTGACTCGCCTCTGGACAGACTTTATGAGAACGATGTTTCACACGCGGAGCTGTGCAAAGATCCCGGGGGCAGCCGTGTGTTGGGTTAAGGAACTGGTACCGCATCCGCAAGGTTGCAGGTTCGAGGAATTCCCTGGTGGGGCACTGCTGATACACCCTGAGCGAGATGCTTAACCTGGATTGCTACTGCATGTATAAATATGCATAAATGTGTAATATCGACAATATGTAAAAATGTCAGCTGTGCGAGGGCATCTGGTAAGCAAATAAATAATGTAATGTAATGTAATGACAGTAAAATGGAGTCACATATGTGCAATAATATCACACACATATGCACATACACTCACGAACACATGCGCACACACACAACCGTTGCCCCCACTCTCCACAGAGACTGAAAGTAGGTATGTTAATGATTTATTATCTGTAGATGTGACTGGCAGCGCAGTGTCCTGGCCTGTGCGTATGTGTGAGAGTGACAAAATAACCTGAATAAAGAGGTATGCTGTCCCCTCCCGTGTCATCATGTGTCACCTCCCAGGGCCCAGCCCGTCACTGTCACCCCCCTCAGACACGCGGACACCCCCTGAGTGAAGGGTCCTCCAGAAAACACCCTCGGTTTTTACTCACAGATCACACCTTGTACTTACACAACCCCTCACATCAACACCTCTGGAGTCGCAACCTCTGGGGAGCACTCTGAGACAACGGCCGCTGATTCCTCATCGATCCTCACGTGGTTACCATGGGAATAGCACCTGCCGGAGAGCCAATGATAATTGGGGGCGGGCACATGGTTGCAGATGTGCCTTTATTTATAAGCATTCAGTGCGCATTGCTATGAAGTCTGACCAGCATAACAACATGTCTGTAAACAATACCAGCATTTCAGAAGAACAGCCCGTCCGGAAGCCATCTTTACAGAAGTATTAAAAGCTCTCTCTCCCTCCTCACACGGCCTGATAACCAAGCCAGCACCCTCACTGTGAATATCTGTGGATTCTGCAGTCTGCCAATGTTCAGTCGGTGTGGGAATTGAACAATAAAAGAGTATGACTGATCATTCGTGCTATTCGTTTGAGATCCGGTCGTGATGTGAGGCTGCTGGCTAGATCTCTGGCTGGGGCCCTGCAGCAATGGCACTTAAGAGCCTATTGATGAAGCGATGAAAGTATTGTGAACTGGCCCATAAAAAGAGGAAGATGTGAGGAAAGGATATGGGGGTAGACTGAGAAATAAACTACAGGGGATGAGAGAAGGCTGGCAGAAATGGAGGGAGGAGGCAAAGATAGTCGAAGGGGAGAGGGGGGAATCTCGGAGAGGGGGGTAACAGGAGATGGGACAGGCAGACGGAGAGGAGGAGGAGTACGATGAAGAACAAGCAGAGCACAGGGACAAGACCGAGAACAGGGGACTGGAGGGAAAGATGGAGTGACAGAGAACTAGAGTTAGGAGAGGTAGAAGCAGGGAGGAGAGACGAGGGAAAGAGGGGCAGGAAGACAGGGCCAGAGAGCAAGGCAGACTGCTGGGAGTGTTTGAGCTGAGTCACTTTGCTCCGCACCCCCTTCATCACCGGCAGGAATCTCAGTGAAGCTGACGGTTTGGGGTTAACACTGCAGGGACTCTCATCTACTCAGCAAAGAGATTACCGTCTAGGTCTTCCTCACAGAGAAAGAAAAAAAAAAAAAAACGAAGGAATGACCCGCTGATGTGTGAACGGGTCTCCTGATAAAAAAGACGAAAAAAGGAAAAACAACTTTGCAAAACATGCTTTTGGAGCCAAAAAAAAAGTTAGTGATGGATTGTAAAAAATGCAATTACCATTGGCTTCTTCTGGACTTGGCACCGATTTAGTTTCTGGTACTCAACCTTGTTTGTAAGGACATACCAGCAGAGAGACATCTGGTTATGAAATTTTTATGAATCTTTTTTCGTGAGTTACAGTGCCTGAGACAGCATGTTAAACAAGAAGGTGAAGGATTGTCAAAAGCGCTAATGTCATCATAAACTCCTAATTATCCATTCTGCCTTTGATCTCAAAGTTCTGTGCCACCTTTTTTAATCTGACAAGGAAAAATAAATCCTAATCAAAGGATATTGACTTTTCTTTTTGGTGTATTGTGTGACAGCAGGTACAGCCTGATATGCTGGCTTGAGAAGAAACTTAGTCGAGTTCTTCACGGTCTACTTTACAACACATCTCTGCTTCTCTTTTAATGACTAAATCTTATAAATAAATCTTTTTTTCTACCTTCTTAATGTTAGTTTCATAGTAATACAGATTTTGGCCGGTGCAGAACTCCCCTTTCTCTGCGAAAGCTTTTTCAAAAGCAGAGAAGCTTTTAGCACTGTATCGAAAAAAGAACAGACACGAGGACCTGATTGCATACATGGCACCTCCAGGGGCAAATTGCAGGCTACGCACACACATACAAACAAACAATAGATTCCAGTACAAACATACGCATTTACACAGTGATACATTGACTATTACACCCTGTACCTTGGCCCTGTGCTGAGGCATTCAGATAAACCTCTGTGTGAGACAGTGGAGTGAGCACTCATGTGTTGAATGTGCACGGCTCAGTCAGTCTTTACTTTAAATTCAGCGCTAAAGCAGTGGGAAGACTGCAAAAACATATGCACAACTGCTATTTTAATATTTTTATTTTTCAGAATCAACTTAATGGCTATTTTTAGTCTTATGCTATTCATAGTTCATTGTGCAATCAGAGGTCAATGTTTTATAGTTTGTTGTGCAATACAAAAGGTCAATGATGAAAGCACGCTGTTACCCTGTTCATCTTAGTTCATAGCTTGTCCATAATATATATATATATAAATATAAAAGGTGTTCATACATGTGGGTAAATTTCTGTAGGTATAAGGGAGAAAGAAATTATCCAAAGGAAAGGACATTTATTACAGCAAAAACATCGACTTCTTTATTGACAGCCAGTTTTTATCAGCTAACATTCATCAGATCTCTACAGAGAGGATGGCTGATGTAAACAGTTTGTAAACTATCTGCTACACTGTTTGCGCTTTGCTAAACTGTTTGCTACACTTTCTTTCCAGGAAATCATGAAAATTTGATCCGTTTGAACATTTTGCTGAAATCATGTGGTACTCGTTGGATCAGTCTGGATTCCCTCACATTAATGAACAGTGGGATGAGTACATTTTTTATGGCTAAATAATCTTATTTGCTGCTTCAGTCCATTGGGTGTTTTTTTTTTTGGGGGGGGGGGGGGGCATGATGCAGGATTCATGGCATTCTGCTGATGCAAGATTTCAACACTAACATGGCAAATTTGTAATGGCAGATATTGGGGCCAAAAGATTACTGCATGTTCCAGATCTGAAAGCGTCTTCATGGATACATTTTGAAGGGCCTGAACAAATTTGAGGAAAGGGCTTCACTTTCTACTCTGTGTATCCATAATATTAGGGCAGCTGTTGAGCTTTTTAGTGCATATTCGAGGCCATTTGGAGAATCTCTTGAGACACTCAGTGGACCCCGATGTTCCTGGTCTTAGCACATTCCACAAATATATTTCATCATTGATTAATGAGAACTTTGAGTTTCTTGACTGGAAAATGGTCAAAAATGTGATGATGAAAAAAATGGATGATATAAAAAAATTACATGTTGTCAATGCATGTCTTTATGTTAGCTCCCAGCACTTGGAAGTGACAGGATGTTACACAGGCTGATTAGCTGGTATGGGGTGTGGTTTTCTGGCTTAAAGCAATGTTTATTTATATCCATTAGTGAAAAACAGGTTGAATTGGTAATACATTGTGTTCTGCTAGTACAAGAATGCTTTACGGAGGGGTTGTTATAAAAAAAAAAAAAAAGAATGTATAGAGAATCATCCATTAACACTCATGACACCATTTCTGGCATGTGATGTGGGTAGCATGTATGACACACTAGCTTTCTGGCACATGTGCAGCTGTGATAATCAGCCCACAGAAACACAAACAATGCTTAACCCCAACTGTCGAGCATAGGAGGGGGTTTGCAATTAAAACGTGAAAAACACAATCACACACACCATAATAATCTTAACAATAAAAAAAAAAAAAATACAAAAAGGTAAAATCCGAAACGCTAAACACGTATAACCATGACACATTGCATGGCAGCTGATAATTCTACTCACTGCTGCCTCTCCTCACTGTCTTTAAATAATAGAACTGAGAGCAGCTCTAATCCACTGCGAGAAGACAGGAGCACCCAAAGAAGATGATGAAAAAAAGGTTTAATTGCGTGTAATTGCTCTGACCGTGATCTTTAAGGAGAAAATAAGACTCCTTAAATAGTATTGGATGGTCTTTTATTGCCGCTTGTATTAAGACCATAAAGATCACACCCAGTAAATATGTTAAGGCGCTGTGTATATCTGTCAGGACTCTCAGTTTTGTCTCTCTGGGATTTGGTACATCTGTTTGGGCCTTCTGGTGAAATCAGTGCCACCGATAATATTTCACAACATTAGTGTCTCCTGAATTTTAGGTCAGCGCCATGTAGCCAATCAGCAGTCCTTGCAAAACTGAAATCCTTCCCTTTCTGGGTGCAGCACAGACAGCACAGTCCTTGGTAGGAGAGTAGAGCAGAGTATTATGTTCGGGTTGAAATGGCTATATTTGTACCATGAAGGAAAATACCTTGTCCTTTACGCATACTAATATCTCTGGGACACAGTTTTCAAAACTACATTAAGTGAAGCTTCATCCCTCGCCCTATCTTTTCTGCCTGCCCCCCCCCCCAACCCCCCCAACCCCCCCTTCAGGCTGCCTCCGGAAAAAGCTGCAGGTATCAAATCAAAGACGCAGGCGAACCGAAAACATTCCCTCCTGGAAACGCTCTCAAGCGTAACAATGGTTCCCCTTTATCTCTCCCGAAACACCTGTGATGCCAGCTTCGACATTTCATGATTACAGCTACAACAATTTTGATGTAATTCACCAAAAAATATATTTTCTGGAATACATATACAACATGAAATGAGGTTACTCTTTGAAGCCTGGTGGACTGAAATAAACATGTAGCTGAGGTTTTGAACCCTGTCCAATGTTAGTCTGGTATGCAGAGGGCTTGCCACTGAGCATATAAAAGGGATTTTATTAACGTTTTATCAATGAGAACTGATGGGGACTGAGAAATCATAAATGAAGGAAAAGTGTGTGTGTGTGTGTGTGTGTGTGTGTGTGTGTGTGTGTGTGTGTGTGTGTGTGTGTGTGTGTGTGTGTGTGTGTGTGTGTGTCCATGTGGATAAATATCCACAGTGAAATATCCGGATTTGACACATCTTATGTTTTTTTTTCTCTTCCACAGTCCGGGGGCATTTCGTAGTAGTATGAAGATGAAGTATTTATAATACATTTTAATGGTAGCTGGCGGTCTTTCTTGTTCCACACACATTCTCTTGCGCTCACAGATTGTCACCGTCTGAAAAGACATGTAGTCGTTTTGCTGACAGGGAATTGGTGTAACAGCCATATGGACTGGACAGCCTCTGCTTGTCACATATTACTTCTCTCCTGTCATTGGCTGGACTGATTTTAGCCAGCGGCCATTTGCTCGGGGGTCCAGCATCGCGACGCATTGGCTGGTGCACCATTGTGCCGCGCAGACAAGATAATGCTAATCCTCGTGGACGTTAAAAATAATGGTCTGCATGAGGACTGTGCATTGGTGTATCATTTTCTGCAGTAATATGTTATAGCAAGAGTACTGAAATCCAAGCTGCACATTGCAGTCCACTGATTACATTAACAAATGAGACATAAAATGAGACATCTTTCTTAGAAGGCAAAGTCATCATTGTGTGGCGCAGACAAGAGGTTTCTAATCCTCATGAATTGAATACACACCAAGGCTAGTGAGAAACATGAATATGCATCTAGGCCTCCCTGGCTAGTGTGTTTTGTTTAAAGTGATGTGCCCTGTGTTGCATATCCCATTGTGCGCAAAGAAAAGGTGTGTCACGTGGAGCCTTCCGAGACACCTTTCTTAGCAGGTAAAGTCATCACTGTGTCATGCAGACAAGACGATGTTGAATCTGCATGAACGTGCAGCAAGGCTGACGAAAAATAATACTCTGCATGAGGTCTGTGCTTTAGCATGTATTCTTTTCTGCAGTGATATTTGCAGTTAGAGTAAAGCAACTGAAATACTGTGTGCTGTTCATTTCAGTCCACCGAGTGCATTAACAAGCAAATGCTAGGTAGCCATCACGATACTGGAGTGAGCGAGCGTTAGAAACCAAACCTGCCAAATCTGCATGAATCGGTCCAATTGTTTAGCTGGCTCTAGTGTAACGGTGAGGAACAGAACTTGCTGTGCTGTGAGCAGAGTACAGCGCGGCGGTGTTTACTGTGTCTTTTGAAGCAGCTGCTGTTATATCGATCCCCCAGCTGTATAATAAAGGAAGAGAGGCTGGATTTGTGTGTAACTGGGGCAGGACTCCAATGTCACAGTGACGGGGCGTCGCGGCATAGATGCTGAAGTCCCATGTGTCAACATCAGCGCGTCGAGTTATTCTCGCTCCCTCACTCCGGCTCTCCGACTTCATTTCTCCGCGTTACCAAAGGGCATGTGCTAATTGAAAAATATGTACGGTGACAAAGACGCGATCAGCTGCACCGCGGTGGCGGCGGTGCCGAAGGGCGGCGGACCCGGTAAATCGAGAAATGTCACACCGCTCCGCTTACCGGAATGACAGCGGGACGCTAACCGCGCATCTGACAGCGCCTGCACGGTTTACACACCGCCCGCGCATCCCGAGGTCGCAAATATGCAGGTACGAGATCGCGAGAGGAAAACCCGCAGCGAAATGCACGAATGTGGAAGGGAATATTGATGAGACAGGTGCTTCCTCCCTCCTGCACATGCATGTGGCATTGTTGAGAGTTTAGCTCTCTGTCACTTTTGCAGTGCATCACATCTGCCCGTTTCCTACCTGCTGACTGGACCGATGCAGCCCCATCATTCAAACAGCATCACACTGGATGGATGTGATTGGATGACGCATTGCCAAGCAACAGTCAGCCAAATTGATCAGCATTGTATATGAAATCTTGTATATGTGCAATCTTGAGACCAATGG
Source organism: Megalops cyprinoides (assembly GCF_013368585.1). Classification (NCBI taxonomy): domain Eukaryota; kingdom Metazoa; phylum Chordata; class Actinopteri; order Elopiformes; family Megalopidae; genus Megalops; species Megalops cyprinoides. The sequence continues at coordinate 38,118,908 of NC_050588.1, read as the reverse complement.
GCTTTGAACCCTCTATGTCTAGGGGTTGGAAGCTATCAGATTGTGGCAATCCAGCTAGTGAACTAAATTAAACAAGCGACGCCTCCTCGTAAAAGAAATATAATATTTATAATTTTTTAATACTGTATATAGTTACAATGTAATAGTCCAAAATGTTATGCTCTCTCAGCTCACTATACATTTGTTCAGTGAGTTGCCATTTGCCCCCAGTCCTTTAACATAGGCAGTGCTGTCACATGGTGCTGCTTTGGAACTAAAAATGAGTAAAAATGCATAACAACATTAGTTGATGAATGGACTAATGAACTTACTGTCAGAACAGAGAGAATGAGTGACTTGGTTTATCTAAAAACACATGCATCTGGCCCTCATCAGCTGTGCTTGTTTAAGCGTACTACGTGCGTAATCAATGTGTTTTGATTAAAGTAATACGCACCATGTTACATGTTCCTACGTGAGCAAAGGAACAGGTGTGTCATGTGGAAACCTTTAGTGACACCTTGCTTAGCAGCTCTTCGGCAGGTATGCCAGAACAAGCACAAACGAACCCTAGTGTCTGTTTGGAAGCTGCAGCTATTGTCAGAGTTTTAGAGAAGAACAGGAATGTATTCAGTTGTTTCCACTTTGGAGATACATTTCAAGTCACCTGTTTTTTTTTGTCTAGAGATGATGTATCTTTATATTTTTGAACTAACTGCATTAACTTTTTGGGTTGATGATGTTGAGTTCTATCAGCTTCTGTTGTATCAGTCGATGCTGGACGTTTCTGTATGAAAATTAAAAGTTAAAGAGGAAAGATGATCAGATGATCTTTTATTCTTTTCACTTCGGTCTCTTCTTTCAGTCTTAAACAATGGAATCAAGAGAGACAGCGAGGAGCTCTTGTTATTATTGAAGTACCAAAGTTGCACTGCAGAAACAATGGCCATTCTCACAGGGACCCTTTGGACTGTCTATCAGACCGGAACATTGTTCTCTCCGAAACGGACTACATATTTCTAAACATCCCATGATGATTTTCCCAGACCATAACAGTTTTCTTTTCTTCTTGAACTTCAACCTATGCATAGATAATCAATCTTAAATAATCAATGCTGCTCTGCCGCCCCATCTTGCCACAGGCAACTAGAAAACTGTCCAATAAGGACTGGCAACGCCTGGGACGCAGGCCGCAAAACCTGGTCTCTCTATTGTTCAGTGCAGCTGTGAGGGTCTCAGGTCTGATTGGCTGAGAGCCAACTGTCATGGTCTTGTTTCTTTTTCCTTTGATGTTCACGTTTATTCTCCCATGGGGGGGGCAGATTGCAGCGTTCCCTAACTTCACTCTAATTTGACTATAGCACTTCTGTATGCATAAAATAGTTTCTGTTGCCATAGATTAACTCATTCTCTGCCAGTGACAGGATTTATTCACATTTTCTGTATTTATCCATGGCTGTAACTAGGCCATACTTGATGCCATAGCTCTTGGTCCCTAGCTACACCCCAACGTGTCCAATATGGTCCTCAAACACAGTCGGTGTATCACAGACGGCATTGTTTGATCTGTGGCCAAATGTGGCATATTGATTGATCTAGATGTTTATAATATTTCATTCCTCCTTAACAAGAAACACAGCCAAACTAGCTGTTACAGGTGTTTCTCGCAGGTGAGCATTCAAACATTCATTTCCCATTTGGTACATTCATTATGAACGGCCTGTGGATGAGTGAGAACTGCTGGTCATGGCTTTTGGTCCTGGGCTATCTCCGGCATCTACATGGCCACTCCGCTTGAAAGCCTTGTAGTTTCCTACAGTGCTTAATTTGGCAGCTGCAGAGCTGATGGCAGTTTACCTCAGTCTACCACATGAAAAGGGAATAAACATTCTCACCGTATGCCATGACACAGAGGCAATATTTCTGCGTCTGCCTCTGCTCTTTTTAATGTTCTGCACTCGGCAAAATGTGCCATCTTTCCCCATTGAATCAATGTTTCCTTCCACCTTCAGACTCTTAAAATTAAAATCGTTTTAATTAGTTCAAAGACTGTTTGAAAAGCATATTTCCTTCCAAGCACATTTTTTTTTTGTTTGAAGACACAAAAGCTTTTTTCTTTTGCTTGCTTATCTTCTTAATGCCCTTTCTTCTTCATTCATTTCTTAAAAAGAATTCCATTTTAGGCTTTATCGACATGAAAGGACACAGAGTATTTGGTTAAACAATTATTGGGGGGGGGGGGGGGGGCAGTTAAAAGAGCAGCTGTAATTAAGTGCTATAGCTGTGCATGTGACGAAAGCGGCCATTCAGTGAAACTGAACACGCTGCACAGAGAGAACGCCGTTAGAGAACGCCATCTGCACCAGCCACTCCTGAAACCTCAGGCAGCTTCAGCTCATTCATGTCACTAGCTTCTCCAAACATCGGTTGTGCACGTTTCAAAGGATGGCTTTAGTGCTGCGCTTTAAAAAAAAAACAAAAAAAAACAGACTTTTTAAAACTATTCGTGAGATTCAATTAGAGAAGCTCGCCAGACTGTCTTGCAACTGTATCTGCCATTTCTTTTTGTGCTTGAAAAAAACAGACTTTTTTAAACCCGTTTGTGAGATTCAAGTAGAGAAGCTCTCCACACTCTCTTGTAGCTGTGTCTGCTCTTCCTTTCCGTTGGTCACAGTGATCATTTCAAGCCAATTACGCTTTTTTTTCGGAGAACTGCAGCCCTATGCAGGTGCACTCGGCCTGGGCCTGTCAGCGGGGACCGTTGCTGTGCTGTCTGTTCCCATACCGCTGCACGGTGGCTTTATTTAACAGCAGAATGACAGCTCGGCTTCCCATGCCCACAGCTTGCCTCTGGGCAGGCTTACCACCTATCTGAGTTTCCCGGTGACAGACACCCTGGAGGGGACGTCCAAGGCCCAGCACTAATTAATATATTTACACTTATATGCATCTGAATTTTTTTTTTAAACTCATGTCTCTATTCTTGTCAGGATTTCGTCTGACCGAAATGAGGGAGCCGGGCCGAGTGTGACACGTTACCTTCCTGTTCGACTAAATTTAAGTTAGACAAACATGGCCAACGTGCATGTCAGCCGAGTGCATGAGAAACCAGTACATTCACTTTCCCCCGGGAGAATTCCTCAGCTAATTATCAACCTTGAGAAATAAAAATAAAAATAAAAAAAATGTCACATTCGGACATTCCAGCTGACCAAAGAATTCTAGAGCAAACAACCTACAGCTTGTCGTGTCAGCTGTATGACAGCTGGGTAGATGGAGTGTAATGATAATATAGAATATAATCACTGTCACCCCAGCCCCAAGCACATCCTCAGCTGTGGGCGAAGGTGTCTGCAGAACCCCCTGTTTTTGTTTTTTTTTTTTTGTCTTATTGAGCAACAGGCTGCCCAGTGTGAGTTAGCTGTGTCGTTCTGCTATAATAAAGAGGTGTGAAACAGCAGCACATACAACAAGGGTGTAATTTCCCAAATGGCTTCATAAATATAGCTGTGTTTGCTGACAGGTGGGAGTTTTGAACGGAGAGGAGGTGTGTGGTTGGAAGTGTTGGGGGTAGCCGACAGGAAACCCAGACCTGCAGGGAGGCCGTGCACTTCTGTTGCCAGGCAGAACAGGGGCAAGGAGCCAGCCAGCCCAGGGCATTCAGACCAGGGTGCTGAAAGTTGGATCCCTGGAGCTGGCGCTTAGCTATGTGGGCCTGCATCTTTCAGTCTTCCTCAGTCTCCATGTATAACATTACTTTCTCACCACTGTGTCTCCAGACTGAGGTGAGTAACAGGGGAGACTCGATGCTAAGTGTGAGCAGGTTGTTGATATTTCTTCTGGCCTCCATCTTGACCTCCACTCATACCTCCCCCTTTCCCCTCCGGAGAGGAACGAGGGTGTTGCGCTCTCGCAGGTCACAGCCTGTCCGCTCACCTGGAAGGTGTTCCTTTCATTGCCGTCATTATTTATTTATTCTAGAGTTCAGTGTCATGTGTGGCAGTCCATTCATCCTCCGAGACCTCTTCAACCGAGAAACACGCTAATCCATTTATGTCTCACTGTCTCATAGCTCTCCCTCTATTCCTCTTCTCATCCCCCTTTCTCTCCCTGCCTCTCTCCCTTCTTCTCTTCCCCTCTCTGGCTCTCTCTCTCTCCTTACCCTCTCCCTCTTTCCTCCCTCTCTTTCCTTCTCTCTCCCTCCCTCTCTCCCCCTCTCCTCCCTTCTCTTCCCCCACCTCCCCTACTGTCTCCCATGTTGAAAATGTCACTAAAAGCAGCTTTGTTGACTGCTTAACTGCAATTTGGCTTTTGAATCTGCCAGGAGGCTCCTTTATCTCTGAGCGAGGGGCAGCGGGGTTCGGAGAAGAGAGGGAGCTGCTCTCCTGCCTTCAGACAGCCTTGTGACCCCCCCACTCGCCCCGGCCACGGGCCCTCTGCTGCCACCGGCGGAGGGGGGCAGTCACCGCTGGGGTCACCCAGCCTCTTTCACCCCAGTCCGACAGCCCCCACCAGAGCCGATGTGGAGCATCCACCCCCGGCAGCTCACCTGGAGTGGAGCAGACGCGCAGGTAAAGACGGACACCTCCACATCCCTGCAGGGTGGCTCACAGTGCTGCTTAGCATGGAGCCGTGCTCAGGCAGGCTGATGACTGCAGCCTATCTCCGCAATTTTCCTCCCTAACTAGAACAGGATGTCAGATTACAGACACCCTCACATACCACCATGCACTGCATCTATTCCACATGACACAAAATCTCATCTCCTGTGAATTTATATGGCAGTCCTCATATCACATAATTTTTTATATAGACTCCAATCTAGATATATTGTGGCAGGGATTATAAGAACATAAATATCATGCCCTGTGCACCTGTGGCTTAAAGATAAATCATGCATATATAAACGCAGTCATACATCTGTACCCATGCAATATCAAAGACCACATATGAAATATGTATGCATGTGAGAACCATTATCTTCCTCCTGTTGGATTTTCCTGGGGTTTAAATTGGTATGGGGTGATGACAGCGATCTTATGATTGCTTTTCTCTTCCCATGTCTCCAGTCATTTTGATTTCTATTAACAACAATAAAATCAGTAATAACAGAAGAAAATAGTGTTTGAAACAGTATAAAAGATTAAATATATACGCCAGCCTGTTTCTATGAATTGATGATTTATGAGACAAGAAAACATCTCAGACCTCTCTCCGTTTTTTAACGGGTTTGAGGGAACAACAGCACCCTCTAGTGTTAAAAATTCACATTTACCAAAGGCAACGAAGAAATACCGCAACAGTTAGTGCATTAAAATGCCCTCACCAGCATGGTTTAACGCTGAAAGATATTACTGCCAAAATGGTTCCTGCCATTTTCTGAATGCGAAGGTTGAGCACTTTTAAACACTAACGGTATGTCTAAGGAAAGAAGTGGCCCTGATTTTTGTCCTTATATTTGCAAACCGGTGGCTTCGTCCATTGTACTCGTATGATTCTTCACTCTGACGCCAGTGCCCATCACTGTCCACATCACTTGCCAACTCATAATTAGTGGTGGTGACTGATCCAAAAAACATCACTGATGCATTATGGGAGACTGTTGTCCCTGAATTGCCTTGCCCTCGATGCCCAGCATCTGAGTGATGAATGCTTGATCGTAATGACTGATGAATGCCTGCGTTGGAAGGTGAAGAATTGCCAGACAGCGCTTTGGAATCATATTTTATGTGCCAGCTTCCTCCCCCTGAAGGGGAGACATTCCCAGCAGTTTGACCTTGTTGTCAATCCCAGGATTGAGATGGTCAAGCTGTGAATGGCCAGAGGATAGCATCCTGTTTTACAGCATCTCTCAGCTGTGGGGTTGTCATAGTATCATGTCATGGTGATTGGTACAGTATAGCGCATTATTGTACCAAACAGAGATTACAGCCAGTGATATGATCAAAGAGAGATATGTTTCATGTGTAACATAACATCAAAGATACACATTTCTGGGTACTGTTCACGTCCCCATATTTTATCATTTGAATGGAACACAATTTATAGATTGTGTAGCTTGTAATGGTTACATTAGTTAAGTCTCTGTCCTGGTAGGATGTACAAATATGCAATTTAATAGTGAGACGATCTCTTCTTATTCAGAAGCTCAATTAATAGGAAACCCACAGACAATAAAACACGTACAGTTTTTTTTTACTGCATTTTTGAGGTGTGTTTTTGGTGTTTCTGTAGATACCATTTCACAACAAGGAGACGAGGAGAGTGCAAGAAAGATTGGAAAAGTAGCAGCTGTCTGTCTGGAAATGTTTTCATCATTATTATTTCTTTTTCTTAAACAGATACAGCAAAGCTGAGCTTACCACTGCCTCAGTGAAATAGCTGAATATATTTGAATAGTTTCCTTGAGTTTGTGTGCCAGTCTGGTAGCGTTCTGTGTAATGAGGGCAAACAGACAGCGAGGAACAAATCCAAACGCTGAAATATGAAAACCCGAAGACTGTCGAACGTCGATCGCCTTTTCCCTGTTATGGTGCATCGCCACTGAGCCACATTGCCTTCCTTTGGCACAATTAATAACCACTTTGTTGTTAGTGTGCCTTCCTTATTGCTTGCATCATCTTTCAGCACCGCAGCTCAAATTAAACTCCTCTCTGTGATAATAAAACTCATTAAAGTCATATGGAAGCTCCCAAATATGGCAGCCAAAGCTCAGTGCAATTTTGATAGTGCTCAGGGAAAATTAACGTGCCTCTGGGGCAAAATGTCTCCATGCTATTCGAATGCAAACAGTAAAGGAGATATTTAAACCTCTGACTCTGAATGTAAAATCTTTCTGTTTCCCTCCATCTCTTCCTCTGTCTGTACGACTTTTTATCCATCTCTCTCTTCACCTCCGTTCTGTTTAGATTCTTGTCAAAATAAATCTCACGTAAATTGCCAGTCAGGTCCAGGCCAGTAACTTAGCAATTCCCCTCAAAGGAGGGATGAGTTTATTCATCCATTTTTTATTTCAGGTATTGATCTGAGAATGTGTTGACAGTTCCTCATGCAAACAGACAAACAAACAGCAATGAAGTGTGTAGGCAGGAGAGAGAACTGAACTCTGCTGTCTTATTTTAGGTTCCTTACCAGCTCTCTGCAGCCTCATTATAGACTGCTTACAAGCTCTCTGCAGCCTCATTGCAGACTGCTTACGATCTCTCTGCAGCCTCATTGTAGACTGCTTACAAGCTCTCTGCAGCATCATTGCAGACTGCTTACAATCTCTCTGCAGCCTCATTGCAGACTGCTTACAAGCTCTCTGCAGCATCATTGCAGACTGCTTTCAAGCTCTCTGCAGCCTCATTGCAGACTGCTTACGATCTCTCTGCAGCCTCATTGCAGACTGCTTACGATCTCTCTGCAGCCTCATTGGAGACTGCTTACCAGCTCTCTGCAGCCTCATTGCAGACTGCTTACGATCTCTCTGCAGCCTCATTGCAGACTGCTTACGATCTCTCTGCAGCCTCATTGGAGACTGCTTACAAGCTCTCTGCAGCCTCATTGTAGACTGCTTACAATCTCTCTGCAGCCTCATTGCAGACTGCTTACGATCTCTCTGCAGCCTCATTGCAGACTCCTTATGTTCCTCTGGACCAGTGTTGTGTGTGGGAACTCTGCCATTATCTGAAAGTGAGAATGTGGAGTTTGGGTTTAGTGTGAATGTTTAAGGTTATGCTTTTAGGTGTCGTGTGTGTGTGTGTGTGTGTGTGTGTGTGTGTGTGTGTGTGTGTGTGTGTGAATGTGTTTGTGTGTGAATGTGTGTGTTTGTGTGTGAATGCGTGCGTGTTTGTTTGTTTGTCTAACTGAAGGAGATAGAAGCCAAACCTGGACACAGGCCTTTTGTAACAGCTCTTTTTCCCTCTCTCTCAGTAAATGGAAACAGCACTGCAATAATTAAAGGAATCATTAGAGGCAAAAAGACGAGTGCATGAGAGGAGAAAAATACTGAAACTAAATTAAAGGCAATTGATTAAGAATTCGAGAATTGCTGCCTGAACAGGCATTTGCCAGATTGGAGCCGTGGCAATTCTGGGGTGAGTGCTCTGTAGAAGTAATTAACGAGGCCACAGCAGTAGCTCAATAGATTGTGGAGTTTGTTGGAATAAGAAGCGAGTGTGCGGGACTACTTAGATCCAATCTAACAGCGCTGATCTGACCTAATGTATTGAACGGGTAAATATTGTTCAAGCTTCCGAAAAAAAGGTTTGGCACGGTGTGTCATCTCAGGGCTCCAGGGTCCCAGGTGCCGTCTGTTTACGGGCTTTTTCGGGGGTTTCTGCAGGACTTCCAGTCACACTGGCCAGATAACAGGCCGTGTAGTATTTTCCTCTGGTATGCATGCCCCATGATGGCCTGTCCATGACAGGGTCGCTCCTCATACCCTCTCTCCCTGCCTCACCCAGCTCTGGACCCCATTACGCTCTCACCCAGGCGTTAGGCTGGGTTATTGTTTTTATTTTTACACATTAGGGTTTGGTTTTGGGATAGAGTTATGTTTTCGGATTAGGAATCCAGGTGGTGGTTACGGTAAGGGTTTATGCCATCTGTCTAAAATTCATCTCCAGGGATTTATCTGACACAATATTTTACATTTTTCTAAGAGCTGGATAATGTGATAGTGCTGATAGTGTTTTGGTTTAATAACAGTAATTTATTACCCTTCCTCAAGCTGACTGGAGTATTCTCTTTTCACTTGGTTGTCATGAATTCCATTGAACTTGAGGTCAGGGTTATGGTTAGAGTAAAGTTTAGCTCCTAGAGACCTGCAGGGTTGTTGGAGGGGTTCTCAGAATGTTTTACAGAAGATAAAAACAGGGCAAATAATCTTCATCACACAAACTTGCAGCCGCCACTTTCATGCATCCTATGAACAGTGGGGCTGTGGGAACAGCGTACGATGCATTAAACTGCTGTTTGCGTTTTGTTGCGTTGTGTCTTGTGTGGTCAGGCTGTCATACAGATGCATTCCAGGTTGATTTGTTAGCAGACACCCTGACTCAGGGCAGCTTGCATACCCTGCATACGGTCTGCACTTACATATGTCTGTGTACTTGATACAGTCTTTTGGGGCCAGATGCTTTCTCAAAGGTACAATGGCAGTACTCCTCCCGTTTGAATCTGCTGCCATCTGGGTATGACCTCAATACCATACCCATCATGCTACACTCCTGTCTGAACCGGAGATGGGCTGGTCTTTGCAGAAAAGTCGCAGACAAATCACTCTCAACAAACAGCAAAGAGTTCAGAACAACTAGAAGAATCAGACAGATGTAGCTGTGGGGTGATCTTTTGTACAACAATTTAACCCTCCCTGCTATATAAATCAAATACTTATTAATGTAAATAACTTTATACAACTTTATATAGCTTGAAAGAAGAGTTCACTCTTTGTTAGCTGTTGTTCTTTCCTGATATGTATATGTTAATTGCCTGTTACACGGCCATCAACACGTAGCCACCCTGACAGGAGAGAAAATAAAAGCCCTGACACACAGCCATAGCAGATGGCCTAAGTAGGCTTTATTTTAAAATTCAGAATTAATATTGAACATGGGTCCCTGCATGCAGCACACGCTCAGGGGAATTCGAAAAATAGCGTTGTGAACTGATTAAAGAGCAGCGCAAAGGAGGTGGCCTATTTCTTATATATGTTTAAGCTTTCCATTTCCATAGTAATCATTGGCTTACTTACATGGAGTGGTCACAATTTCATCGTGTTTTTTTTTTTTTTAGCTAGTGGGCTGATAGGATGCAGGAGTGAAGTGCCTACAGGTGAAGAACCCGGCAGGAGCCCTGTCTGGGGCCTCCACGGCTGGGAGGGGCAGGGATTTTTTGGCTGGGGGGCAGCTTGATGTGTAATTACAGCTCTTGGACGGGACATCGCCCCATCGGGGAGCCAGCAGCCCAATCTGGCCCGTCTGATGCGGAGCGCTAAATGGAGAAGCACCTCTTTAAAGTCTTAGACGGGATTACGGCCCGCAGGTTTCCCTCGTTACAGGAGGATGTCTGACCACATGTAACCACAGCCGCCTTCAGACACTGAGCTTGGGAGTTGATTTAACCCGAGCCTTTGGAGTTCAGTCAAAACTCAAACTTATTTGTCTGTGCTGAATTTAAGGCAGGGCTCCAATGCCTTAAATTCAGAGGTTGAGTAAGATAAAATTAGCAGTACTGTATTGGATTTGTTATGGATTCAAATGTGATTCAAAAGCTTGAATTTTAGATTGAATCAATTCCTTTCTTATAAATAGATGGGAGTCCAGGCACACAGACGTCCAAAAAAAGCCAGCCAAATATTTCACTGCTTCCATCTGTACATCTTAGGCTGTGTGTTTGTATATTATGTACATCCTGTCTTTTGCATTTCCTTTCGTTGGCATTCCTGAATTCAGTTGTCTCTCTTTTATAATTGACAGTGAATTGGCTGGGGAACAGGATGCAGAAGTGCGGTATTAATAGGCTTCAGGGTCCAGAAGAGAATGGAGTAGAGAATTTCAAACTGCAAAATAAGATCCCTGATTCTTTATAATAAATCTTTTATAAACATCTAAGAGATGCCAAATATAGAGCATGTAGGTAACGAGCAGTATGCACAAGCTGTTATAGCTGAGTATGCATGCATTTTGTTTTTGCAGGCTACAGATCAGAGGCATGGAGCAGGACTGAGTCCTCTGTGTCTTTCCACCACTGAGCTGGGATGGAGTTAGGAGCCGGGGCCGAGGTTGCGGTAGGTCAGGGTGAGGGTTGGGGGTGGGGCGTGACAGACCAGGGCGGAGTTAGCTGCTGTAGTAAGACAGGGTGATTGGCTGGGACACAGCTGAGGCAAGGTGGGGCGGGGCGGGGCGGGGCGGGGCAGGGTCTGGAGGGTGGTGGTGGAGGCTTAGCCTGGGTCTGCAATGCCGTCATCCCACAGGGCAGGGTAAAGCACAGCCTGACAGCAGGGAGCAGGGAATTGATTTCAGGCTGAGGAAGGAGCGAGCGTGCTCATTTGTGAAGGGCTTATCCTGTCCTTTGGCTGAGCTCTGATAAACAGCACTGCCAGAGCAGAGCTCAGCCCGGGACCGCGAGCTCCATACCGCTCTGACAGATCCACCGGAAGCACTGCAGCTCGTCACTCAGCCCGCATGAGCCCTGCTTTCAGCCCTCACATTGGTTCTGCCTCCACCACGCTGAAGGCCCGATAAACATCCCGCTGTTTCAGGATTGTCAGAAACGCTGCCGGCGGAGCGGCCAGGGAGAGCAGCACCCGGCTGAACAGGTGGTGCTAGCGCTGTACTCACACTGACTCATCTGGGAGTGCCGTTAGCCTGGTCTAACACTGTTGCTCATTCAACTTGAATGGACACACTTCTGTTTTCTTGTGATGAAAGTCGTTCTGGACAAGACCATCCGCTAAATGAATATATATGTAATGTAATGTAATGTGAAAGGGGGGGTGGGGAGGTTTTTTTTTAGGGGTGGGGGGGGGGGCGTATCCCCCCGTGCAGGCAAGCACCCCGCCACATCTTCGGCCTCAAACTGGTCTGGTACGATCACCTCACTCATTTGGCAAATAACCATCGAGCAGCGGCTGTGAACACCATTTCAAACCCCAAGCTCCTGGTGAGAACCACTCATCCTCCAGCACTCAGAGCATCTTATTTTGCAACACTGCAGAGATGGCGGTCTCTTTCCCTCATAATGATCACACCCCCTCCCCGATATCCACACCTTACATGCTGTATCTGTCACTTAGTGTGCTTCATCCTTTCATTCCCTTTTTCTCCCTATCTCTTAATGTGACCAAGTCTGAGATGAGCTGATCTCAGGCCAGTCTACGAGATGGAATGCAAGACAGGAAATATATGCCTCAGGCGAGGAGAACATCATGGGTTGTGTTGTTTGCTTGTTTATATTGTGACTTGAACATATTTACATTTCAAACATTGCAAAATAAGATGCCTGTTTCTGCATAATAAATCTTGCATACGCATATAAGAGATGCCAAATATATAGAATCTAGGATAACAAGCAGTATACACAAGCTGTTATTGTTGAGTATGCATATATTACATTCTTGCAGGCAACAAATTAGCCTAAAATTAGCCTGTTTGCATTTACTTTCAGTCTTATTTAGATAATACACTTGCAAATATTAGATCCCCACATGCTAGGATAAGTTGCACATTAGTAATATTCTTATATATAAAGATAATCAGTTTGTATTTGTGTAATGTTTATACATGATAATAAAGTGTGCGTATAATGATACGACACTGCACCAGCTCTCTTTCCCTGTCTCCATGTACCCAGAAAGCATTACAGCCTGTAGAATAGCCAGCGTGTGGAACAAGAGTCAGAGAGGCCTCTCTGTCCTCCTCTCCTCTGACACCGCCAGACAGCTCCTTCTCATTAATCCTGTTATTTATTCCGCAAACACCCCCATTTCAAATACTTTCCCTGGGATCTGGTGGAAAGAGGGGAAGAGAAATGTTTTCTGGGAAGGAGAGAATCAATTTTCATTAAAATAGTCCATGTGTAAAAGCCCACAAACGTGCAGCTGTGTCCGCTGGGGGGGGGTGGCACGGCCCAGTCCGACGTCCTTATCGCCGCTGTGGAAGAGCGGGTGGGGCCCGATCCCTTATTGCTTCTGTTATGTAAAGTTAATGAATTCTCTCCATCTTCCTGCTCCTGTTGGGGGGGGGGGCGAGGGGGGGGGGGATGAATTACTGCCGGGGAGCGCGGTGATATTTGCCCAGGTAGATGACATCCCCCGGGGTCCCGGCGCCTGCCCGCTTATCACAGAGTCGGAATTGCTCTCTCTCCCGCCCCCGGTAATTGCTCTGAAGGTTTCTGAAACAAGTACTGTACCTGTTTCCGTTGGTACGTTTAACGAGGGGACTGCCGATGTGGGGTGCGGGGAGGGCGGCTGTGTTCGGGGAGCGCTATGACAGTCTTGTTGGGCGCTGATGACACCACCAGGTAAAGGTGAGGATTCAGGCAGAGTTCTGTCTTAGTTTCAGCGCCCGTTTCCTCCCCTGTGGAGGGCCTTCCCTTGTCCATGAAGCAGCTGCATGTCCAAGCGTGTGGAGTAAAGATGGCGGGCGTGCCTGCCTCTGCCAGGCCGTGATGAAGCATATCTGCCCCTCTCTGGACGTTTTGCAATGGAAGACTTCCACTCAAAGGGCAGGCTTTGCACAGGGGGAGCCAGGAGGGCATGGCATCGTTGTTTAAGTCTGGCTGTTAGAGACGCAGACGGGGGCAAAGGAAAGGGAGAGAGAGTGGAATGCACATGCTTGTGACACCAGGTCAATGCACTAGGGAAACTACAGGAGATGCACATTTCGCAGTGTGTGTTGAGTTTTTGATACATGAAACGTAAAGTGGGCAAGGCAGCAAGTAGGCATATAGTGTGTGTGCGTGTGTGTGTGTGTGTGTGTGTGGGTTGGAGGGAGAGAGTGGGAGGAGGACGTTCCATTGAAAGCAGCCTGTCATTGAAAGCATGCTTCTGCTGTTGAGGAGATACGCAAAATGCTTCAAACAATAAGCGAGAGCAGCCTCATTCAGACTCCATCCTCCGCAAGAGGGAAAACGCGACTCTAATTAACACTCCTACTGACCCGAAAACAAACATTTATTTCCCTATCTTCACCACACACTGAGGATTTCTCACTCAGTCCTTTGATAGCTTTTCTGATTCTCATTTTTCCATTTTGCACCACCACCTTCTTCCTCTGTTTGATTTCTCCATCAAAGCTGTGCATAATTAGTTTACATTTATAACTGTCTGATTATTAAAACACCGAAGCAAGTATCTTAATAATGCAGATGTGTACACTATAGGTCTCCCTCATCGGTGATAAATATGATTTTATAATAAGGTTTTGGAAGCCTGCCAGATGACTTACTGTACTGTCACATTCCTGATAAAACTCCTCAAATTAAAACAAAACAAACCAATTTCAGTTTTTTTTGCCTGATTTATTTTAAAGCAAGATGATTATGGAAATGAGCTCTGAAGTGAGAACAAAAAGTCTGCGTTATCCTTCCACGCAAAAATAAAGTATGTGGCTGATTAAGGAAAATAATAATGTAAATAAATTAAGGAGCTAATGAAGTGATTTCATCTCAGGCTGAACTGAATGTTTAAACTCATTAAGTCATTCAGAGTGCCTTGTGTGAAAGTTTACTTTAGCAGATTCATTGGTTTGTGGAATACTCTGTCGTGTTTGGAACTTTGGAGTATGAGTCTCACCTTTGTGTCAAAGCATTGGAAATGCTTACATTGGGCAGAGTTATGGGAAAATGATTATTGCTGATTAAAAACTTAACCCAGCTGGGGCAGCAGTGTAGTGTACTGGGACTCGTAACCCAACGATTGCCGGTTCGATTCCCCACCGCGGTACTGCTGCTGTACCCTTGGGCAAGATACTTCCCCCAGAATTGTTTCAGTAAATATCCAGCTGTATAAATGGATAACATTGTAAAAACCTGCAATTGATGCAAGTTGCTCTGGATAAGAGCATCTGCTAAATGCCAGTAATGTAACGTAAATGTGTATGATTGCTGTGTAGCTTATGAAGTGCGCTTATCTAACAGGAGTGTGTACCCTTGAGAAGAAGAACACACAGCTGATGAAGTGAAGCCTGGCTGAGCTGACAGAGGTCAGGGCGATCCTGTCTCCTCCACGATGTGTCTGAGGAAACAGGCCCTTCTAAAGCACGTGGCTGTGAAGGTGACTTTGTCATGTGTGCTGGAAGGATTGCGCAGTTGCAGCCCATGCGTTAAGTGCGAGCGGCGTTTGGGTCGGAAGGCGTTTTTTTGGGACTCCCCCCCATGTCCTGGAATGACACATTAACCACTAATTGTCACTTAATGCTACGGTGGCTACGCAGAGCAAAAGCCCAGAAGTCATTTCCCTCAAAATGTCATTTCTCTCCAGTGACATTGCGCTGATTTAAAAGAGACGCTGGGGGGGAGGGGGGAGGGGAAACGCAAGTCTGGAACAAAGACTGAGACACTCAACCATCAAACACTACCTTGGTAGTGAAAAACATTGCTGACCACAAGTAATGATCGCAAACGTTTTGAACCATATCTGTCTTGGATGCTTGTGTCTTGATTTGGCTAGCCAGTAAGTGTGTCTGTTTGACTGCCTGTAGTAGTGTGATTCAGAGCGAGCCATCATTAGCCAGTTTACCACTTTACCAACTTTAAAACCCTAACTTTATTGTGACTGTTGGTTTAGGTGGAATTTGTAACTTGTAACTTGTAATCACTACTGTGATTTGAACGCAGCCAGACCAATCCCAGTTAACAAGGGGCAGCAGTGTCGTGTAGTGATAAGGAGCAGGGATCATGACCGAAAGGTTGCTGGTTCAGTTCCCTGCTGGGGCACTGCTGTTGTACCCTTGAGCAAGGTACTTAAGCCCCAGTCGTCTGTGGACAAAATTGTAGCCCGTGTATGTTGCTCGGGGATTGTCTGGTCAATAGCAATAATGTAATGCAACAACAACAAGGTGATTGCAGATGCAGTATGAATTTGGCAGCAAAGCACTTTTTTCATTCTTTCGGAGACTTTGTTTTTGAAACCATCAGTCCCATAAACAGAAACATGAACCTCGCTGTGAATGTCTTAAAATCACCGCTCGGAGACCAAAGCTGGAGCAGTGAGCGGTGGGGGGGGTTTGAGGGGAGAGAAGGTGCACACATGGCGAAGGGGAGAGGTTAAACAAATGCAGATGCTTGTCTAAACTGGAGTGGAGTGATCCATAAAGAAACAAGTGTCAAATTAAAGCGGCATTCGCCATACCCAGGCAATTAATAACCCTCCTTGGGTCTGCAGCGTAATGGAGCAGAAGATTTATCAGTCTGGGCTTAATGCTCCGGCACTGGGGCCAGCTTCATTTGTCAGTCATTAGAGCGCCGCGCTCTGCCTGCCATTTTAGCTTTTGACATTTTTTTTGTTCCCTTTTGTTCTTTAAATGGCCGTAAATGTCACATTAAAGAACATGAAAGTTTGTTTCAACCGGTGCAATCAATCCACAGCGCTGGCCTTTCTCTCTGTTATTTACTTCTGACAAGCAAGGAGAGTGAGGAAAAGCTAGAGAGAGAGAGAGAGAGAGAGAGAGGAAAGAGAACATGTGAGAGAAAGAGAGATAATGTAATAGAGAGGGGAAGAGGGAGAGAGCATGTGTGTGTATGTGTGTGAGAGAAAGTGAATGTGTGTGTGGCACAGTGAGAGAAAGGGGGAAAGGGGGATAGAGAGAGAGAGAGAATGTGTGTGAAAGAGTGAGAGAATGGGAGATAGAGATAGAGAGAGTGGGAGAAAGGGAGATACAGAGAGAGAGAGAGAGAGAATGTGTGTGCGAGAGTGAGAGAAAGGGAGATAGAGTTAGATAGAGAGAATGTGTGAGTACTCCGTCTGCACGTATTCAGTAGTCGCATGTCTCAAATACCAGCCTGTTCTCACAGGTTTCCCTTAAAACAAGCAGCACAAGTCCTCAGGTGCCTGTCTGTGTGGCAATGCGGGGTGATGATACTATTCACAGTGTCAGGCCGTACTAGTCGTATGCATAGTAGTACAGAGAGAGAGAAGGGCATTTGTAATTTCATGCCTGATATTTTCAGGATGGAATTAACTCTCTCTAGAAAGAGTCCATCATTTTAACCCTTGCCAAAACATGGGTATAGCAGGCTTGCTGGGATGAGATTGCAGAATAATGATTTTTCATTTATTATTTATTATTTATTTCATTTAATGATTTTCATTTCATTTACTCTGGTAGTCTGGTTGTATTTCTCCTTCATTATTCTGGTACTTCTTTTTTTGCTTGGTCTTCACTCCACGTATTACAAAAAACACTGTCACTGTGGGCAAACAGCACAATACTGACAATAAATGCTAACGTCTGTACAAGTTCCTGTTTCAACTGGTTTCAGCCACTGCTCTTTATATTTATGTCAATGTGATTCTTTTGGTCTTGTGTACAAAACAGTTTTGTAACTAAGGGAGTAATTTTCATTTTCACATAAAACCAGTACGTGTTTGGCAGTTATTTCGCAAGATTATATGGTACAGGGCTCTTGTTAAAATGTTGTTTTCCTCCCCTCTGGAGATCTCAACAAAGCAGAGCCAAAATGGAAGGAAATTCATGAGAGAATCTAAATTCTGAAAAAAAAACAACCTTTGATAAATGCTTTTTCTTTATGAACGTTTGACATGGAGCAAGTTAAGACACTGTTTAACCCTTGAATGCACCAAATAACGGGGATAAAATACTCTCTACACACCTCAGAGGCAGACAGGCAACTGGAGAAAAGGGGAGACAGACAGACAGACAGACAGACAGAGATATTTTGGTGTAGTTTGGTGCAATCCATTGGCCAAAAAAAAACTCCCCAGCTGTGAGTACAAGACAGTTTCTTGGCATTAATTCAAGCATTTATGAGATAATCAATGACTTCATCTGTAAATCCTTTATTCAGTCAATTCAGTTGATCAAACTGTATTTAGTCTGGCATCATTTGCAGTGGGATTCTTACAGGGCACTGTTCAAAGCAGAGTAGAAATTTATGATACACATTTGCATATTTGGTGTAATAACCACAGCTTCAATCAACCTTCAGTAAAATGCTGAGATCAGGAAATGCATACACTGGGTATACATAAAGCAAGCATTTCGCTGCCATCATTTATATTGTCTTAACCTGGATGTTTGTCTTACCTCAGGCTAACACTGGCTTGGTACTCCTCATCATATGAGATCAATCCTAGTGCCCTGCAAGATGTCTTCAGACACAGTGAGCACTATGCTCCTTGACTCCCATCTCAATCCTTGGTGTCATGCCTCAACCTCAAAATATACTGACTTCAAAAATGGGTTTTCTGGTACTCCCCCCTTACACTTTGTGATGAGGATAGAGGAATTGCAAAAAAAGGAGCAGCTACTGCTGGTAATTAGCAAAAGGCCTCAATGTCAGTTCCACTAGCTTAGAATTCTCTCCCCTGCTACGCACTCTGGCATTCTAATTCCCCCTGGCCCAAATGCCAATTTTCTGCTGTGCTGGGGCTTCTTCGCAGGAATTGCTTATGATAATAGAGTGGATAAAACATTTCAGCAATTAAGCAATTCAATTCCAAACTTCAGTCAAGAAAACTAATATTTTTGTGCCACTTTCAGCCAAGACATAGACTATGAAAAAAAAGACTATGAAATATATAACTTTTTGAGTTAACTAATTGATTTGGCACTGACTGCAGGTCGTCTTTGATATGATGCGCTGGACCATTCTTAGTCCGTGGTGAGGTGGTAATTAACTGGATTGAAAGAGTTAATTTCCTTGCTGTTGTTTATGGGTGGGTGCTTGTGTACTGTATTTTGAGAATTTGGGCTCTCAGGACACCTCTAAAAAATAATTGTATGTGAGTTCCAGCAGAAAGAAAAGTTGCACTGCTGGATTGAATAAAGTTAAGCTGTATTTCCTAACTAGTTGCAAAAAGATCTTTGATATTAAAACGATGTAATGTCTGATGCATGCACCACAGTCAATCAGAGGTCACAATGTGGATACATATTACCAACCTCACTCGTATCACTGAATGTGAGTGCCATGTATCATCTGAGATGCATATTTCAGCTGATAGTTATGGCCAGCATTATCCATTGATAAATGACTGACAGTATTTTTTGCATTTGAGATAAAATGTTAAAGCTTTTTTACACAAGAAAACAAGAACCCAAGAAAAAAAGTAGGACAGTGTGATATGGTATGAATGTCACAGACATTATTGGATACTCCATCAGGTGCTTGTGTAATCAATTAAACAACAGTAACCTACTTGTTTTCTGTGCACAGTTTAGCCTTAAAATGAACCCGCACCAGTATAGTCTGCCTGTATGGTATTAAAAACTTCTTCATTTCTCATCCTTCAAAATATTGTGCCATCCCTTCCTAAATTCTTCAGCTGTTATTTTTGTAATTCTGTGGGGCTGATGACATCATATGGGACCTCTAGCCATTTAAAGGAAGGATATTTTTCATTTTAATTTTTTTTTATTTTGTATATATGTTTTAAAGTTTTGGTATGATTTTTGTGTTTGTTATAAGGACTGGTAAGTGAGAACGGGAGTGCTTTTGAGTGCATAAGAGCCTTCATGCTCTTTCTGCTGTGGCATTCAAACAAGGCAGTGCCGCGCAAGTGCATGTGGGTCGGCCTGCTGTTCTGGATGGCCATGAAGCCCTTAGATCCTGTTGGCTGCCTGGGGGAGAGAGGGTTTTCTTTTAATAAGTCCAGATCTGTGGTGCGTGTGTGTGTGTGCGTGTACATTGGCTATAATGAGTGTCTCTTTGCACCAATGAAATACAAGCCACACGACAGAGTGACAGATGGAGATATGAGCCCAGCTGAGGAGAAAAATAAATAAAAATATTTTCCCTTTCTTTTTTCCTCTGATTTGCCTAAATCTCGTCTTTGTTGTGAGGAGGAGGGGGGGGGGGGGGGAGGGAGCTCACACCAGCTGCACAGCAAATCTGTTTATTCTGCACAATTTGGCATCACACACAGCAGACTGCTGAGTGGTTGGTCATGTAGCAGATCCCCATTAAAACCAAATTTACTGCTGCCTTAGGACTTTCTTGCATTATGTTTTTTTCCCTCTTCTTCCCTCTGCTTCTCCCCCGCTCTCGTTTGTACTTTTCTGTGAGCTTCCCGCTCTTGCTCTGGCAGCTGTCAGAGAACTTGTCAGTTGCTCATTACAGCCCTGGACAAGGGAGAGAGAATCATGCCGGAAACGTAACCCCGTCCGCCCAGCGATTCCCCGGCTCAGACACCCCCACTGCCTCCGAGCTACCTCCAGCCTTTAATTGAAACGGATTCTCCACCGGGCCCAACACCAGGCCCAGCGTCTGACGAGGACCAGCTGACATCGTTCGGTCTGCAGCTGCGGTGGAGGCCAAAGGTCACCGCTGTGCACTGGTCTCTCTATGCCCACCCTCCACCTGCCTCTCTGAAATCGCAGGTGTCTGCAGGTGAGCCGTTTGCAGGGTAGCAACGCGCTGCCTACTTGTTAGGTGATGGGTTTGCTACTCACTCGTTAGGCAGTGGATTTTCTACCCACTCATTAGGCTGTGGGTTTCAATCAGAACATGAACTGCTCGCTCATTTGGCGGTGGGTTTAAACAGAACATGCACTGCTAACCCGTTTGGTTATGGGTTTTAAACAGAGCACACACTCCCCATCCATTAGGCTTTGGGTTTTACACAGAATATGCACTCCCTCTTATTAGGTGGTGGGTTTGCTGCCTGCTTGTCAGGTGGTGGGTTTTAAACAGAATGTATACTGCTCGCTCGTTAGGCAGTGGGTTTAAATAAAGCATGTTCTCCTCTGGTTAGGTGATTGGTTTCAAACAGAGTGTGTACACCCACTCACTCGTTAGGCAGTGGGTTTAGCTGCTCGCTCGTTAGGCAGTGGGTTTAAATAAAGCATGTTCTCCTCTGGTTAGGTGATTGGTTTCAAACCACCCACTCACTCGTTAGACGGTGGGTTTGCAGCTCGTTCGTTAGGCGGTGGGTTTAGCTGCTCCCTCGTTAGGCGGTGAGTTTAGCTGCTCACTCGTTAGGCGGTGGGTTTGCACCTCGTTCGTTAGGTGGTGGGTTTGCTGCTCACTCGTTAGGCGGTGGGTTTAGCTGCTCGCTCGTTAGGCAGTGGGTTTAGCTGCTCGCTCGTTATGCGGTAGGTTTAGCTTCTCACTCTTTAGGCGGTGAGTTTAGCTGCTCGCTCGTTAGGTGGTGGGTTTGCTGCTCGCTCGTTAGGTGGTGGGTTTAGCTGCTCGCTCGTTAGGTGGTGGGTTTAGCTGCTCACTCGTTAGGCAGTGGGTTTAGCTGCTCGCTCGTTAGGTGGTGGGTTTAGCTGCTCACTCGTTAGGCAGTGGGTTTTAAACGCAGTGCATGTGTGGTGTTGCCGTGTTGGGTCCGGGCTTGATTTATTCGGCACGCACCCGCGGCAGGGGCCCCGGGCGAGCTGGGGAAGGTCAGGCTGATGAATGGTAAACAGCACTGGGTGGCTCATCCATTTCACACAGCAGCAGCGTCTGGGCCGGCCCGCCCTGGCAGGCAGCTCCGGCTGCAGGTAGATAAGAGCCTGGGGCCGGCCGCTCTTCTTTCTGCTGTTAATAACTGATAATGCTCGCGTTGCTTAGTTTGTTTTCGTTAGCTTAATTCAGCAATATACCAAAAAGACAGAGCAGAGCTGCTCCTTCAAGTTTATCTTTGGGAAAGTTCCCACTTACTTGTGTGTGTGTGTGTGTGTGTGTGTTGTGGTTTCACTCCCCACAAATCATATACATGATATCATGAACATAATTTGGGAATTATTTATATATTTATTTATATATTTATTGGGCCTCTCTCTCCATAGACTTTCATAGTTTGGGCACACTTCATTGTTTCTAATAATACCATCTGAGGTGGTACTCCTGTCATGTCATTTTCAGTGTAACTTGCCCTGTTTCTTTGTGAGATCCCCCGCAAAGCAGTCTGCGTCAATTCATCTTGTGAGAGTACTGAACGAAACAAAATCAGATTGATTGACTGATTTATTGACTGACAAGGAGAGAGAGAGGGCCTAGAGAGAACAGAACGAGTCTATCTATCGCCCCAGCATCGGACTGACAAGGTTTTCCCACAATGCACTGCGTGGGCGTACCACTCCAGGAGCATCCTGCCAAGCTGCGTCATCAGACGACCGGAGAGGACTCAGCTCTAATCACAGAGCCTTGTCAGCCTCACAATATGCATTGTTGTCTCTGGGTTAAATGTCAAAGGTCACTAATGTGAGAACTGTCCTTGCCTGTAGCTGCTGGTGGTGGTTTATGCTTGCTGACTGATGGCCAGGAGGAACTGAGCCAGCTTAATCCAATGCGACGGCCGAGCTCGAAACGGTCAAAGGAAGTCAGGTCCATGTGACACAGCTGCTGGGTAGTGTCATCAAGTCAAATTTTTTTTAGCCTGACAGTAAAAAGTTCATCTCTCGCACCACTCACAAAGAATATTCTGTACACCTATAAATAGCTAACTAATTCATCAGAGATGCAGAATACCCTGGCTGCTGTCTTGCTGAACCTGCAAGACTGAGTGAAATCATTTCAATGATTGGAACCGTACACATCCTGTCCCCGTACTGTCGCTATACTTACTGTGTGCACTTTTGTACGTCGCTTTGGTTAAAAGCGTCTGCTACATAAATAAGTGTAAATGTAAATTTAATATTGATAATGGGTTGTTTTCACAGCAGAGCAGACATATTTTTGAATATTTTTGAATCTGCTGGCCTTTTTTTAAAAAAACACTCTCGCATCGAGAAAATTGACAGAGCAATGTGTCATCACCATTCACAGACGAAAGGACAAAAAAATGCCTTTGAGGACCAGTGTATGAGGACATAAAAAGTACCATTCAGCAGCAATGCCAGTTTCAACGGGGATGTGATTTGGCTGGACAGTTATTTACACCCTAAGCTGTAAACACCATCCTTAAGGCCACTTTTCTGCTTGTTCAAATTCATCCCCGGCTTCTCACATTCTTCATCTTTTCTTCGGCTGTCAGGCGATGAAGGGCAGATCCGAGCCTGACTTGGATCGGTGGAGAAGGGGGTATTTGGTGACACCGCTGTCATCCTTAATGGCCTTAATCCCCAGCAATGTGGATTCGTTTCTGAAGTGGCTTTCGTCGGGATTGTAACACCAAGAAGGTTTCGACATAAGCTAAGCTCCCATTTTTACAGCTGTTTATGCAATGAGACCCTTAACTTTTCCAATAATAATTTTACTTGTGTAGCACTTTCCCAGAATATAGCACAATGTGCTTCACAATAAACAAAACAATAAAACAATATACAAATGTCAATGAGTGAATGTAGATATGAAAAGGAGGACAGACAACATATAAGTAAAAGAAAGCAATTAAACATTGTTAAATGTAAGTCTATAAAAGTGAGTTTTAGGACGTAAAAGAAAAAGAACTCGGCAGATCTACTGTTTTATGGGAAACTGTTCCAGAGTCTGGTCGCCATCACAGCAAAGGTGTGGTCCCCATTTGTTTTTAACCTAGAAGACAAAACAGCTAAATGCTCCTGATCAGACAATCTCAGAGGCCTCTGAGCAGCGTAATCCAGACCATGCAACACCTTGTAGGTAATCAGTAACATTTTAAAATCAATTCTAAAATTGGTGGCTAATGCAGAGAAACTAGCACAGGGGTAACATGTCACATCACTTTTGTCCTCATTAGGAGCCCAGGCCAGAATTCTGCACAACCTGAAATCAGACCAATGTTTAGCAGTTGGAGTAGATGAACAGGGTATTACCATCACGTCAAGACGTGAAGAAATAGAAGCAGGTATAAATTTTCTCAAGACACAGCGGATCCTATTTTAGTAATATTTCTAAGATGGTAAAAGCATGACTGAACCAGTTTGTTCTATGTGGTTCAATTGTGCTGAGGGTAATGTGGGTAATGTAGCCAGTTACCCATAGTGCTTTTCAGCAGTGCAGGTAACAACCTTGAGCCCTTTGATGTTCTGTGTTGGCAGTTTCAAATTCCTCCTCCACCTGTCTCCACCCTCGTTAATTCCCACAGGGCCTGGTTAATTATCAGTATTAATGTGCGTGGAATGTGCCAGGACTCCATTTCATAAAATCACAGGAGGTACCAACCCCTACTCCATTACTCTCCATTATTGTCATTTAGCAGACGCTCTTATTCAAAGAAACTTATATAGGTTACAATTTTATACATTTATACAGCTGGATATTTACTGAGGCAACTGTGGGTTAAGCGCTTTGCCCAAGGATACAGCAGCAGTGCCCCAGTGGGGAATCAAACCAGCAACCTCTCATGATGAGCTCTGGTCCTTACCTCTATGCCAAACTGCTGTCCAGTATTGTAGGTGTTAAATACAGGTGCAGACGAGTCGTGTCCCGATCAGTTGTGGTGCAGCACTCATGCTGCTTGAAGAGACATGATTACTAATCTTTTCCTGTTGTCTCTGCTCTTCCGCTGAAATTATGAGCTTACAAATACACATCATCCAAGTAAAACATCAAAAAAGCAAAACTAATATATATATGTTAAATATATTAAATGTAATAAATGTACATTATTTCAATAGATACGGGTGGTTTCTTGCGTCATAGTGTACTTATTTATAAAATTGGTACTGCAGTGATATCTATGCGGATGCCCATAAGATCACATCAGTGTCTTTATTTTCAGTTTATGTTGTAAGATTATAGTTTTGATACAGGACTCTACTTTTTACCTTCCATATAACTTCCAAACCAGTATTTTGTTACTATGGATACAAAGCACAAATACAGGCAGTCCCTGCTTTATGACGGTCTGGTTTGGGACAGTTCACGTCTAGGCAATTTTTAAAATGCTACCATTAACTGAATTAGGGTAAGAGAAACACAGATTTGCTGTGACAATGAGGAAACTGTGTGTGAGTGAGAGAAAAGGTTTTTTTTCCCATCAGGTGCCTTTGTGTTTGTTTTGTTCTCTTTCTTATTTTTGTTGTTTTTCTGCTCAGCCAGTGAACCTGTGAGAATCTGCAGAGATATTGATTGTGTGTGTGTGTGTGTGTGTGCGTGTGTGTGTGTGTGTGTGTGTGTGTGTGTGTGTGCGTGTGTGTGTGTGTGTGTGTGTGTGTGTGCGTGTGTGTGCGTGTGCACGCTGTCTGCATCATGCTGTCAGATGCTGGTCTGAAGACTGTCATTTGTGTCTTTCTGTATTCCGTGTTCTGACATTCCAGAACTGTCATGCAGCACAACACTGAATATTTATACTGTATTATATATGAGTAGGTCTGTTTAAATATACAAATATGTGCTAATACATTCATACAAAATTAATATATCATGAAAGTTTGAGTTAATCCCATAATGAACCAGCCTTTCTTTGTGAAAGTTTTGGCACCTGTGCTAGGGTACATACCCATGCTTTTTATGTTTCATCTGTGGGAAAAACAGGATTCGATCAACGACAGTCTGGTTTCGGATTGGGGGGGGTGGGTTTCTCGAGAGGGCCACCTGCACCCTGTGAGAACGGTGCAGGAAGGCAATAAGAAACAAGAGGTCGCCGTGTGGGGAAAGGTCAGCGAGTAAATCAAACTCCGGATCAATGGCGTGTGTGGGACGACCCTTAGCTTAATTCATCACGCCTGCGAGTGAGAAATGGGGGAGCCACCGAAGGTCAGCTGATAGAATCTGAAGAAGGCCAGCGCCAGAGTGAGGGGATGAGAATAACTCCCGGCTTGTCATGGAGTTTGATCAAAGCCAGGCCGGGGCAGACACAGAGAGAGAGAGAGTGAGAGAGTGAGAGAGAGAGAGAGGGGAAACAAAAAGATTTGGAGGAGATTGGAATACCAAGTGCGTGGGCCTCAGAGGAGACGGATGGTGAAACTCTTTGAAAGGCTCGGGCCTTTTCATGTTGTCTTCTCTCTTAGCTTCAGGCTAACAGCAGTGTGCACACCTTTGTGTAGAAACGACGTGGTCTCTTGGCCTCTGAAATGTCTTAATCAAGATTGCAAGCCCATTATTCTTTCTAATCTACAGAGTGTTTAAGTGTGTGTGTTTGTGTGTGTGTGTGTTTGTGTGCACCCAACAGAATAGGACAGGTATCTGTTGCGTATACTTATACAAATAACTGGAAAATGTAAAAAATAAAATGTGAACAAGTATGCAACTTTTTGTGATTGGATGGTTGTTGTGAATGAAGGTCACGTTCACCAATTAATTATTGGTTGGTGCTCTAGTGCATTGTGTTGGTTGGAATGAAATGGTGGAAATCAAGGATGACCTGGTTCAGCAACGGGGAACATTTCCTTTTTGTCAAGCTGAATTCCAATCGTTTTGCAATGAAAGAGAAAATTGAGCTTTGATTGCTGTTGTTTCTTATATTTCAGCTAAGAAACATGGCAATATCAAAACAAAATATCAAATGATTGAATCATTCTGCCCATGAATAAAATAGCAATGCAAATCTCAGATATGAATGGTGTAATGATAATTTATAAAAAGATGGGATTCTCTCGGTTTTATTTGCCATTGATCACGCACATACTTTGGCATTGCATGCACTGCTTTAATCTCAGTTGCGATGGAGATGCTGAAGAACACGAACTGGCTTTGAAATGAGCCCGGCGTTGTGTCATCCAGAACCGAGCGCGTCTCCGGGAAAACCTCTGAAGTCTAACAAGAGGCCTAGCTCCTTCGCAACCACAATGCCCCGCTTTTGATTTGAGTCATGTTGTATGAACATGAAAAATGATTCAAACGCCCCAAGCTCCATGATGATGCAGATTCCCGTGTCACGGTCCCAGGGGGGTACGCAGTGTGGAGTGTTATCCGTTGGCTGACACCCTCTTCAGGGGCACTGTGCGTTATCCGTTTACACAGCTACCACTGGCTGAACTACACGTCAGAGTGCAACGGCAGGGCCCCATTCGTGACGCGAGCCCGTAACCTTCTGGTGCAAAGTCAACAGTACATCATAAAGTATTAACCGAACACATTCAGTGCAGGGGACACCTGTTTCATACAGTCAGACCTGTCTGTTGGCAAAGGTGGTGCTGGTGGTTTGCAGGGACGGGGGTATGGTTAGAGAGACATTTGCTAAAATTTTGCACTTTCTGTTTGCAAGTTCCCTATCTTCAGAAAAATGAGGAATCCACATCACCCAAAGTCTGATCCACTGATAACAAAGTGAAAAGGAGGGGGTGTTCCAGGCAAGTGTGGCAGAGCAGAGGAGCCTGGTGTGATGAATTCATATTTAATAGCTGCTGGTATCGGGAGGGTGGGGGGGTGTGGGGGGGGGGACGACTCCTTTTCATTACAGCGCTTTTCCCCTCTGCTTTATTGAGGTAATTGATTTCTCAGAGGTAACAAGGTATCGACCAAATGAAAGATCCTGCGAAGACGAGGGCTTCGATTTAAAAGCAAAAAAAAAAAAAAAGAAAAAAAGTCAATGTCTAAGCAATGGCTCGGACATTTATTATACAGAGAGAGGTATCATTATCCCCACACAGCTCTGGCTGCGCTCGCTGTTCACACTGAGTTAAATAGGGAGAAAGTAGAGAGCTGTTTGGAGCCTTTTTCCTTTAGTGAGAAGCTCATTAAACATGGAATAGACTTCGGCTGTCAACTTTCCTGTTTGGGGTGTTGGCTGTAGCTTATTGGAACAGTGTTAATAAAAAGAGTGAGGGTAATACAGTGGGAAAGATTGGTTATTATGTACATATGTGTATACACACACACACACATTTTTATGAATCTGAAGGGAGAAGAGATGTGTGAAAGAGTGAAAAACATAATTGCAACCTCTCTTTATTTGATCCTAAGTCAGTGATGGATGGAAACTTGCGTTGACTGCGCCATGAACAGAAACAGTATAATGTAATCGCTGTGATGCACTCTGGCCTTGAATCAACCACAGCGTCTGTCCTTCCAGTCGCCCCGGTTCCAACCTGCTCTCTGCGAGTTTCTAACAGTTTCTGGGAGCCGAAGTCCCTCTGTGGTGTAGTGCGGTTTCAGATGTGTTTAACGCCCTCTCTGTCGGGCTGTGCTGGGGGATGTGACAGCGGCAATCTATTTGCTTTTAATTAGAGTCCACTGGTGCACTGAGGTTAGATTTTCACAGGCAACATTGGAGGCAGCCACTGGGCCGTAAATCTGTGTGTCCATCTCAACACCAGCACCGGCAAAACAAAGGCCTGCAGGACCCTGCTCAGTGTATTTCTCTGTCTGCACAACAGAAAAGTGTTTAAAAGTGCCTTTGATTCACTCACAATACAGACCCTCAGACTTTCCTTTCATAATTCATTCCCTGAGCTGCCAAATGAACTATTTTGTCATCAGATATAAAGAAATTTAGTGTCCTTGTAATGTTATTTTTTCCATGAGGAAATCAAATTGCCACGCATTTCTTGTGCTGCATATTTTCAAAGATCATTCCAAAAAAAATGTTTCCAAAAATGAAGGAACGGTACGGTAAAGACAGTGGCTATAGCCCCAAATATTTTCGCCCTGAAAAAGGAGGTGTTTATAGCAAAACAACAGACAGACAGTGTAGCAGAGCGGAACTTAACTTGCAGCGTCAGAAGGTGTGATAATATTTATTTATTATAAAGGTAGATATAACCTCCCCAACCTACTGATGCCGATCTCCCTTCAAAAAAAAAAAACAAGCCCCAGGCAAACTTGACTTGAGCCCCTGATCTTTTCAATAGAAACGCCCCTGGTTAAAAACCAGCTGAATTCCCATGGATAACCTGCACTGCTAAAGAGTTTTGGCTCTGAGGACGTGGTGATCCAGGTGGCTGGCTGCGGTTCCTCACTTTCCACAGGTCTCAGCCAATGAGGTGACATAACCCATGCCCCCCCCCCCCCCCCCCCCCCCCCCGGCAGAAGGTGGGCTCAGTTCTTGAGCTGGCCCTGATCAGCCTGGGCACTGTAGTATTTAACTGGTAAGCTTCTCTCCCGGAGCTCTATTTCATATGGAAGCTAATGCTCACCTTGCACCCCCCCCCCCCCCAACCTGCTGTATCCAGTGAGCGGGAGATCTGTTGAGGAGGCTGCAGTCTCCTGCCTCAAACCCCCGATGATGTCAGGGAGGAAAACAGGAGCGTTTCCTCCTCCGCGCTGTTGCCGTGGTATCGAACAACGGCAGCGCCATCGCCACCGTTTGGTCATATTGATTATTGCTCCGCTGAGCCACTTATTTATATATTCTCCCCCTGTCCTTCTCCTGTATCTGCCCCCGCAGAGGTCTGTCACTCAATACTGGTATTTAACTGCTCCGCAAATGAGATCATTAGTTGTTATTAGTGTGGCAACTGACTCTTGTTCTCTGGATTTGATGGAGTTTCAGTGTCAGATCAGGATATGTTGAAGTGTGTGTCTGCGAGGAGGAAAGTTTTTCTTTCTGCAATGCTGCAGTGTGCTCATGTTAATGAAACTGGGACCTCTTTGGATCATATTCCTGAAGCAATTATCTTTAAAGAATGTAGAGCAGCATAAGGAAACAAGCTTGTCACTTACAATACAACCATGAGCATTGATGAAATACTTTATTCAAGGCAAATAAGCAATTGATATTTTCACCATAGCTATGAAGGCGAAAGTGGGAGGCACCATTGCTGCGACCCATCAGGAGAGTCCAAACCCCAATCCACACTGAAAGCCTTTAGGATAGTCAAACTGTGCAGCAAGAGTTAATAACACAGGAAGCACCAATGATGAATCTAATTTCGTAATGTCCTGCCCATGGGTTTCAGCAACGGACTGTACAGTATAAGGGGGTTTCAACTGTAAGGCCAAAAGGTTGTGGATGTCTTTTAGCATCTGCCTGCCAACATGAATAACATAGTTATTGTTCTTGTTATAGAAAATCCCAGTCTATTTT
This sequence comes from Megalops cyprinoides, assembly GCF_013368585.1. Lineage (NCBI taxonomy): Eukaryota > Metazoa > Chordata > Actinopteri > Elopiformes > Megalopidae > Megalops > Megalops cyprinoides. The sequence continues at coordinate 38,089,444 of NC_050588.1, read as the reverse complement.
ATGTACTTCATAAAGACAAGAAAGATGGTGTTGTTTTATTGTGTTTAGGACTGCGGGTTTGTAGACTGTAAAGAGCCCATAATTGGGCTATTATTCAATCGGCCCCCACAATCCCTTGTGCAGCGCTGTTCTATGGATGCTACAAGTCTGTAGGGGTATGTTGAGAGATAAATATCATAATGTTTGATGTTTGCCTGAATTTGCGCTGTTATATAAAACAAATACATACACAGCCCTCCAGAGAAAAGTGGCTCACTACACAAGAGACATTATTTAAAGCTAATGAGCCATTGAGTATTTTTTTTTTTTTTTGCTCGTATATGGTGTGCGTCAGTATCTTGAATGTTTTCATATGAGCGAGGGACATGCTGTTTATACAGGCTACTGTTTTTTATTAATCCAGTAGCTACAGCCTGAGATCCTTAAATACGTCAGGGGAAAAGCTGTAGAGAAATCTCCTAGCTGTTTACCGCGGCATGCTGTCAGCATTAAATTGGGAGCACCAGAACATGTCTCTCACATCTACTCGATGTAGACTCCGCGCTTATTGCTTCAGCGTGAAAAACCCCAGTGAACCATCGCTATCACCAGCTCTCATTCTACAGACACACTGCCACACATGAAGATGGAAGCAGCAGGGTCTTCACAAATGGTGTTTTCTACTTTTAGTTGTTATAAATGCTGTCCAGATCAGCAAAACACCAGCCGGGTGGTAGTTTTAAATGCCCATGCTGGAATCTCACATTCAACACGGCCATTACCACCTGTAAATGAATGACTCTAATGGGAGCTGGGTAAAGAAGGAGGGAGGTCTGGGAGGAGAAGCAACTCATGGAGGATTTTGTGGTTTCTGCATTGTGGAGCCACGCAAAATTTGTTTACTTTGGGGTCACGCAGCTTTGACGAGCACCGTATTCTGAAGACTGCCGTGAAGAACAACCTGTTACGCAGGGGTGGCTGACTTTTCACAGACAGCCTTCGACACGACGGTGATGACTGATGGGAATCTGATAAACAGCTGGAGTTGCACAACACTCGAAGACACCCATGTCAAAAATCACAGTCTATGCAAACAAGTTGTAATTAAAACAAAGACTTTGTGAGAGTAAAAATTACAGTGGTTGTAAGAGTACAACCAAGCCTTTATAGCAATGTTCAACATGTAACAAAGCAATAGCTACAATATGTACCTCAAGCAGCAGCCTTTTCAGCTGGCACAGAAAAGGAGCCGAAGTTATTCTCCTCAAGACCAGAATGCTGCAGTGTGTCTGTATCCAATGGTGAAGAAGTGACAAGAATGACAAGCAAGTTTAAATGCATTGCTGTAGTTTTCCTCCGCTCAGGGACCTGGCTGTAATGGTCAACTGACTGGTAAATGCTAACAATAGCATCACCTGTATTGCATTTACTGAAATATTGTAAATGTATTTGTTGTTATGCTAGCTTGGTACCATTCCCAGTGCTTCACTCAAAAAAACTTTCAGACTTTTACATTTTCCATAGTTTTATAGTTTTATTTCCAAAAAAATTAAATTAGAAACTTGCTGGATTGGATAGGTGAGAGATTGCCAAATGCTTCACTTTGAAGAATGAAAAAGCCTACCTGGTGAAAATGCATACTGAAAATACCCAATACTGAAAATGCCCCATACTGAAAATACCCCATACTGAAAATGCCCCATACTGAAAATGCCCCATACTGAAAATAACCCATACTGAAAATGCAGGCGCAAAAGGAACTGTCTGAAAACCTTTCAGTCAAATATAAAAATAAAAAGAAAAAGTTGGATATGGATATGAGTTTGGTGTATCTTCAAAGAAAGGAACCATAAAGCATGATGTTCCTCAGTTTTGAGCGTTTCATATACAGACAAACAACTTTTGAGCCAAAGAAGGACAAAATGCACAGTAACGTGAATAACAATGAATAACGAAGTTGCGACTGATTTGAAGATTACAACTGGATGAAATGGACGTGCCAGTACATTGTGTTCAGTGATCAATCTGCACACCTTTGTGGTACAGATGGTGTTGCTGGCGCTTGCTGCTCGCTTGAACAGTTGTCCACTGTGAAGCCCAAAGGAGTTAATGTTTCTCCTGCCTCAGAGCTCAGCTATGCTACTCAAGTACATTCTCTCCAGAAGGGTAAACTCAGATTTAGATCTCTGAGGAGGAAGACACTGAAAGCCAAACCCTATCATCATTCAGAAGAAAAGTTGTTCCATCACGGGGCTGGCAGAATGATTCATTTACTCAATGTTAAATATTGCATAACCATGAACAGCACAAACAATTTTGGAACAACCCAGCTGCATTTAAATAGCAAATTTTTTGAGTTGTGACTGGGAGTGGCATATTATGGATCAATTTGATTTCAAAACTACAGTAATTTCCTTTTCCCCCGCGCTGTTCTTCGAGGTCTTGGTTGAACATACTCAACCTCATCTTCTTTCTTAGAACACAGGGCTTGTATTGCCTGATATTTTCTATTCCCCAAAGTGTAATCTGGTTATTTTTGCAGTTTTTTTTCCTTTAGTCATTCAATTCCCATTTAAACACTAAGATTATCTTAATAACACCAGTAACTCAAGCCAGCACGATCAGCCAAATTCAATCAAAAACACATTTCTTGCGGTGCTTATTTATTACTTGAGATCTGTTATTATTTAACTATTTCCAATTTTGTATTTGCTTCGTGTTCAATTTGCAGTGTTTCTGCAAACACAGGCTCATCTGATATGACAATTTCTTGCAATATATTGAATGGAGCAACTTGCTAGAAAATGATGGCAATGCAATTATTTTCAGACTGCTCTCTCTGTCTCTGTCTCTGTCTTTGTCTCTGTCTCTGTCTTTCTCTCTCTCTCTCTCCTCTCTCCTCTCTCCTCTCTCTCTCTCTCTCTCTCTCTCTCTCTCTCTTTGTCTTTCTCTCTCTCTCTCTCTCTCTCTCTCTCTCTCTTTGTCTCTCTCTCTCTCTCTCTCTTACACAAAGCTTATCTGAAACAACACCAGCCAACAACCAATGTATTGCTTTTCTGGGGTAATTTGTTAAATACATTGAGATATGTGACCTCCACCCTTCAACCTGTGGTCCCTGAGTGATTTCCACCTCCAGTCCAGAATTGAGGCCATTGTTTTAGTGTGATAATCAGAACAACAGACGCAGTAATTCTGATACTGTTTAATAATTACTGTCCATATGCAAAACAATGAGACCCCTTCTACAAGATTGTGACATATATGCTCTAGCCATCATGGCTGACCTGTCCTTTAGTGTCATTGTAAACTCTTAAATACATATTTAAGAAAAGAAATTGGAAACAACAATGGGAAAACTAAGCCCAGCCTTGTTCAGAGAGCATTGGCATCCACATCTACAGTGCTTTGTTGTGTGCTCTGTGAGGATTTTTATTCTGGAAAGATAAATGTGCAGACTTGTGAATATCAAATTCTAGATGAACATGCAAAGAAGCACTTCCTCTTGATGTAGCTTGCATTGCATAGTATGACGATCACACAGGTGTACTCTCCCAGAATAACATCTGAAGTAAAACCAACATGGTAAAGACATGCCGGTATTGTTCCGGAGTAACGGCTTATTGCTGCATTTGAAAGTGTGTGCTGCTTGAGTGTGTGTACAGTATAACAATAATTATAATAAAAAGGGATGGAAAATTTCATAATCAATCTAAATACCTGTCGTGAGGCGGTCGTGAGCCTTACCTGTGACTGTATAAAAAAAAAATCAAAGCTGTCTTAGCACTAGAAGAATTACCTCTGGGACCTCAGCTCGGGTGCCTTTGATGACTTAAGTTTCATAATCTGCTTATGTTAATTTCAAAACCACAGGGGGGAGAAACAGGCCATCGCTGGAAATAATTTTGTGAATAAATAAGTCAGCTATCAGGAACAGAAAGCTCTAATACACCACAGTGTGGCCAGGTCTTCGGTTACTTCCTTCCACTAGTATCTGTTATCCTGTCCCCTACCTTTGGAGCTGGGAGTTTGCACAAACACAGGGCCGGTGGGAAACCTCCCGCTCAGAAAGCTGCACTGCACTGCACAGCTTTGCTCTTGCTTCTCACGTTTTGTTGCTTCTTCCATCTTTGCCTTTCTCTTTTTAAAAAAAAAAAATAAATTCTCCCCATGTGTCCTCTCACCGTACCGTGTGGGGGCGCAGATAGCTACGGGCAGGCTGTTTGGACTCGGGCGCTTCGGGGTGATGGCCGTAACAGTGTACGGTGCGAAAGGAGAAGTGCTGGGAAGTGCAGGACACACAAGGATAATAAAAGTGACTCAACGGTGAGAAACACTGCATTTTTTCCCCCTTTGCGGGAAAAAAAACCACTTCACTGTGAGTTCTCATGACGATTTTGAATGTGATGTGAACAGTGTTCAACCTGTGAAATTCCCCCTCAGTCCTGACTGACAGGACAGGCAGAGGTAATTGCCTGGAGCCCAGGGCATGTGTCAGTCGCACCCGGCATCAGCCTGCATCAGGGTGGTAAATACACAGCCTCTCCATGCACTCAGAGCCTGGGATGTCACGTCCCTCTCACGTCTCAGGAGTTACTGCTACAAAAAAACACCCTTCACGACTTACTGAATAATAACACAGAGTGTCCACCTCTCACTTCATCGCTTGTTAATGGAGTATTACTTTTGAAAACATCAGGGGGCCATGTCTGTTTTGATGATCTTAACGATCTTAACATAGCCTACTGCACTGAGAGAATAGTGCCATGTGTATTTCACCTTGATGATACGGTAGTAGTGCAGTAATGCTTCAGGCTTTCATTTCTTGTCTGTATTATATAACATTTCAAACGTCTGTGTGTGTGTGTGTGTGTGTGTGTGTGTGTGTGTGTGTGTGTGTGTGTGTGTGTGTGTGTGCGTGTGTGTGTGTGTGTGTGTGTGCGTGCGTGTGTGCGTGCGTGTGTGCGCGTGCGCATGAGTGTGTGTGTGTGTGTGTGTGTGTGCGTACGTGTGTGCGTGCGTGCGCGTGCGTGCGCGTGAGTGTGTGTGTGTGTGTGTGTGTGTGTGTGTATGTGTGTGTGTATGTGTGTGTGTGTGCGTGTGTGTGTGCGTTTGTGTGTGTGTATGTGTGTGTGTATGTGTGTGTGTATGTGTGCGTGTGTGTGTGCGTGTGTGTGTGTGTGTGTGTGTGTGTGTGTGTGTGTGTGCGTGTGTCTGTGTGTGTGTGCGTGTGTGTGTGTGTGTGTGTGCGTGTGTGTGTGCGTGTGTGTGTGTGTGTGTGTGTGCGTGCGTGTGTGCGTGCGTGTGTGCGCGTGCGCATGAGTGTGTGTGTGTGTGTGTGTGTGTGCGTACGTGTGTGCGTGCGTGCGCGTGCGTGCGCGTGCGTGTGCGTGCGCGTGAGTGTGTGTGTGTGTGTGTGTGTGTGTGTGTGTGCGTGCGTGTGTGCGTGCGTGTGTGCGCGTGCGCGTGAGTGTGTGTGTGTGTGTGTGTATGTGTGTGTGTGTGTGTGCGTGTGTGTGTGCGTGTGTGTGTGTGTATGTGTGTGTGCGTGTGCGTGTGTGTGTGCGTGTGTGTGTGTGCGTGTGTGTGTGTGTGTGTGTGTGTGTGTGCGCGTGTGTCTGTGTGTGCGTGTGTCTGTGTGTGCGTGTGTCTGTGTGTGTGTGTATGTGTGTGTGTGTGTGTGTGTGTGTGTGTGTGTGTGTGTGTGTGTGTGTGCGTGTGTATCCATGTCTGCAGGGGGGTGGTGGATTGGCGCACAGCATTAATTGTTATTCGAAGCCTGCTGTGTCTGTTGATCAGAGGGTGTTTCAATAAAACATTGAGCACACAGCCTGTGTTCTGGCCATCTGGAGAGAGAGGGAGAGACAGAGTACACTCTTCCTATAGACCTGCAGCACTTACGCACTTCTGGAACAAGCTGTCCTTGGGTATCTGCTCATCTGTGGATGTGTATGGTAGTGTTGCATAGTGTGGAGGGGTTTGGCACGTTCTGTACTTCACATGTACTGTCAATAGTGGAGTTTAGTATTGTAGGTAAGGAACTGAGCTTGTGGTCATAAGGTTGTTGGTACAAGTCAGAGTGAAGCATTGCAGTGAGTGAGGTTATTGACCTGAATTCCTTCAGCAAATATCAAGCTCTAAAAATGGATAAAAGCATGCAAAAAAAGAAGAATGCAATCTATCTGTCCTCCTGGAATAAGACTATCTGACACACAAATTAGTACTAAAAATTACGGGAACCATCATTTAAAAACTGCCAGTATGATTAGACACCCACATTGGGACCAAGCATCTCCATTCCATATGGGATAAGTGGTGGTCCTCCCAGTAAAAAACCTTGAATCTTGAAGCTGAATCTTGTACTTATATATATGTACATATGCACTAGTTGTCATTACGCTGTGTAAGGGGCTGGCACATGTTTGTTCGTTGGCAGTTGTACTCTCTACTTTCCATTTTTCATGCCACTTTAAGAGGTGTACTTTTTGTCGCTATGGAGAGCATCTAACAATTAAATGTTGTTCGTAATGTTCAGAAGTGATGGGCTTGACTGAGAACTGCCATGAACAATAAGTCTGAAGCTACTCTCTGATATCAGTTTATGCGTTATCTTCTGGTGGAGATCTTAAATGCAGTCGATTGAACCGCTCTTTTCTAATCTTATGCTATTTTTGTTGTGAGAAAAGATGAAATCAGATCATCTCACCTTGTTCTTCATGGTTTTCCCTGTGGGTGAGGGGAGCGTTGACATTGTATTGATTCCTAAATTTGGCGTTCTCGCTGTTCAGATTCGAGCGGCAGTGGCTGGGAGATAAGGGATTGTGCAAATGCGAGGAGGCCTTCACACTCAAATTAAACTGGCTGAAAGTTACACACGCTCAAGTTTGCTTCTCTTTTGTTGTTTGCGAGTTTGAATTGTATTGGATTCGGGCCCCCTAACTCTAAATGAGAGTAATGCATCAGCGTATGAGGTCACAGATAGACCTTGATAAACAACCTCTCTCTCACTCCACACAGCAGACAGAGATTACCACAGCTGTGTTTTTTTTCCCTGTAAATGCTGCAGGAAAAGGTGTGTGTTATAGATGGAGGTTACTGATTGGATCCCTTTAGAGCTTTTCAGCTTTTTTGTCAAACAATAAAAATGGAACTTACAATAAGACAGACAGAGGCCTGCATTTGGATGCAACACTGAGTTTTAAAAAACAAATATATAAAGGCTAATACAGCCACAAATGGGTTTGAATTCCTTGCTACAGATAGAGCAATTGCACCTCCCTGTGGATGTAAAGAGACAGCTGAAAGTGCATTCAGACAGAAACTTTGCTGTGAAAGGACTGGTCTCCAGTGACAGCCACGAGTCTCAACACAATTTCTTGTTTTGTTCATCAAAATCTTGTTTCTGAAGACTGAGAAAATTGAATGACAGACTTACGCTTTTCATATGCGAATATGGGTCCTTCAAAGCTTGAGAAAGGCCAGTAGCATTTGCCAGGTGGGATTCAACTTGATTTAGACTGTCTTGGGGGGCAGGTAAAGATTCTCCTTCACACAGCACCAGGGTCACTGCCTGGCATGAGGATGTTGTTGCTATGAGGAGCTGTTCAAGCTGGAGATTCAGCAGAGGAAGGTAACCCACTGCAGCAGTGATATGAGAAACAGGAAGAGGCTTGGCCTTCTGCTTCTGTTGTAGATCTTGAAAAGGCTCCTTTCAGCCTTTGAAAGGCATGCCTCTCTCAGTACCTTTAACAGAGACGACAGTGAACTGTACAATGAGGCGAAGGTACCTCATTTGCAACATCATTTGCATCTTCTCTCTTCACCTCACATGGCTTTTCGTATCACTTCTGTGCTGATGATACTTAACTTTTCCTGTCTCTTCCACCGTCTGGCACACAGGTCTCTGCGTGCATCTCAGCTTGCCTGAAGGTCTTTTCTGACATGCAGGAATGGGGAACTGAACTCCACTGCCTCAATCTGCTTTTATCCCCTTGACTTGGGCAGTGCTCAGAGGATCAGTTTGCCAGGATGCGTTATTTCTGAAGGATGGCAGCCTCCCTGTCAGAAGCAGATGGAGTTCCTGTATAAGCAGAGTTACCGGCTCCACAGAATGACAGCTGTATAACCTCTTTGTTACACCCATCCTCACCTCATTTCAGTGGATTCCTGTTATTGCTTGCATTAAGTTCAAAGCCTTGGTGCTGGCATACAGGACAATGAATGGGACAGCCCCCTTGTACCTACAATTGGTCTATCCCCCTCTGCCAGCTGCAAGCCACACTGCCTCCCACCCAGGCCCGGTGCAATGGGGGTGCTTAGGGGTGCATTGCACCCCCAGACAGACCTCAGTGCAACCCTAGTTGTCTCCTTATATCCCAATGTATACACAGTATTATGACTTTTTGTGCCCCCCTGTGGATTGTAAACGTACCCCTCTGTATTATATATATATATATATATATATATATATATATATATATATATATATATATATATATATATATATATATATATATCTATATACTTTTTCCCTTTGGATTGCAACATCTCAGAGTTTCCCTATTCTAGTTTTATCATCGGCAGTCAGAAGGATGATTCTGCTTTTAGCTCATGACTCACTTACATCAACCACACTCAGCTATGGCTGAACAGCAGCTGCACTCAGAGGCCACTTGCACACGTAGCCAGCTGTGTGTGAGGTGGGCGTGAAAGCGGGTCACTCCAGGTAATCTTACAGCTGGCCGCCAAGCACTCGATGTGGCCAGGGAACGGTAACTCTGCTGCTGGCAATGGTAGGCATGTTTATGAAGCCAGACCATGATTTTATTTTGTCCGCTCCAGTTTTATTCCTTTGGGTGTGTTTGATTGTGTGTTTGTCTATGATGAGTGACAAGGCAGGGACAAAAAAAAGGTCCAGGTGGGGTCATCTGGGGGGTGGGGTGGCCAGAGATCATGTGGGTAATCTGTCGTATGGGTCAGCGTTTTTGTGACTGGTGTAGATCTGATTTGAGCGGTACAAGCACATGGGATTTTCCAATACTGCTGTGTGCTTAACAGGGAGAAAGACAGAGGTAGAGAAGGAGTAGACACCTGTCATTTTTCCATGGCCATTTCCTGTGGCTCACAATAATTTAAGAAGACATGGAAAAAACATACCTGTATCTGCTGGGGCTGTTGATAAATGGTTTATCATGGCCAATGAACACATAAGTGTACTTAGGATGCATTGGCCTCATTCATCAATTTAATGGCCGACAAACTTTGTACTGTATTTACAATAATACATTTTGAGCAAATGGAACTTGTCCAAGAAATACTACACTGATATTTTACTTGTTTAGTTGCTTCATTCACAACAAAAGCAGTAGTTGGTTAATGATCAAGGATTGTTTCCTTTATTTAGATTAATAATTTAAAGATTACTGGTTGTGTTATGGCACTTAAAATGTAGGGTTTTTTTTTTTTTTTGCAAAACATTTTTTAAATCATACATTGGAGTTGAAATAGCTGACAGTAACTAATACACTGATCTGAATACAGCAGCAGCAAGGTACCAATAAATTGGTGATATGAATGTGCTCTGGAACCCTCCTTGACTCACAAGTGTCCTGGCTATGGGCTGGACATTGGCCAGCACTGGTTTCCTTCCAGCTGTATCATGAGTAACTTCACATTTTGATAAAGACAGTGCTTAGAGTCACTGCATTCCACACAACAGGCTAGTTGTGAAAGCCTTGAATTATCAACAAATTTTGAAACTCTTGTACAACACTCAAATGTGTTTGCTTTATCTGTACAGGGAAACCTTTTTTAACCTTTCACTTTATTAAGATTATAGGGGTGCAATAAAGAAGCCATATCTACACACAGAGTACACAGAGGTCAGAGGTCCAATCACAGGGTGAGAATAGGAATGTACTATCACAGCAATGAGTGAAGAGGGTCAATACAGTGTGTTCTCCAAATGTAGTTTCAGGTCGAGAGACCAATATCTGAAGAGAGTTGCTGCTGTAATGAGTTTTGCAAATACAATATTAGTGATTGTCTAGTTATCTATCTATCTATCTAGTTAGACCATACATAAATAAATAGATAAATGAACAAATAATGTATTCAGCTAGCATTTTATATGCAAAAAATTTGTTCCCTGTACACATGAAAACTGTTTTGATTTCCTCCAGTTACAGATAATATTGCACCTTTCACTCTGTGGATTGAATTTGATAAAGAGTGAAGTTTTCAATCTGATTAGGGTTATGAACTGAGCTGTAATCGAGTCTGTAACGCTTGAAGCGCATTCTCACTTTCACCCTTGTACCGCAAGATGACGCTGACGCTACAGATACTGCAGAGCCGTGTATACAGAGTTTGGACAACTCGAGTGTCAACTGTTCCGCACTATGATTGGTTCGGGGACTAGCACGTGACTCATGGGTACCATGTTGTCACCTAAACAGTGCCCATTCGCGATAACGGGTGTTGCTCAGGTGCATTAAGTGTATAAAACAAATTTTAAAATGCCATGCTGTTCAGCGTATGGCTGCAGCACACAGTCAAACAGGGGGAAACGAATGCACCGTTTCCCCCGCGATCCGGAACGCAGGAAAATATGGGAGGTGAAGGTTCGAAGAAAAGATTGGAAGGCGAATGACAACTCTTTCTTGTGTGAGGTAAGTATATTGTAGCTCCATCCTTTACAAACCATACGGAATTACGGAGGGGAGTTGCGGTCAAACTTGTTAATATGATTAATTTACGGTAAAACGTTAACGCGTTAAAGTTTCCAGATTAATCGCGAACGAGCGTTAACGCGTTAATGTTGACAGCCCGAGTGCGTTCACGTTGTCGCACGGAAGTGACGACTCTCTGTCGACCAATCAGCGGACGGCAGTGGGTGGAGCTCCATCCTTTACAAACCGTACCACCAGCGTGGTACCCCAGCAGAAGGGTACCAAAAACCAGTACGGTACGGTTCGCAAATACACAAATAATTGCGTACCATACTGTGCCGAACTGTACTGTACTGCTTGGTGGAAACGCACCATTAGTGTCTCTAATGGCCTTATGAATTTACATAGCCTAAGACCAATATAATTAATGTTTTAATAGAAATAAAGCACGTCTTTTTTGGCAGTAACTACGTGGAGAAAACGTTTGCATTTTATTGACTTTGTTTACGTTTGTACAGTATATTTGGATACGCAGTCGTGATCGCCAGATAGCCTTCTCATGATGTGCATGTTTATTTACGAATACAGAGAAGGCAATAAAATCACTGTAAGGAATTCTTACGTTGAGTTACTTTATTTAGGAGTTCAGAAGTTGATAGTGACATTTTTATGGGTAGCGAAATGCTTATAGTTTTCTTAGTAGTGCAAGGCGGTCTGCAAAATTTATGCAATTTATTGTAATGTATTTTATTTATTTATTGTAGTGTAATTTATGCTAACAATACCTTACTATGAGCGACATAGTAGATGGATAGGTTAATGTTAGAGGGATTTGAAGACGGATTTGAAGAAGACTGGAGGATTGTTAATCTGTGAGTCTGTGTTGTTTTGAGCTGCTGCTCTCCTAAGCAGAAGAGCTACGCATCTTATTCGTGGGTGTGCTACTCTGACACTAGTCTGACATCCTGCCATTCAGGTTAAATCCTTGATGTGGACTCTGCGTGCATAACCCAATGTCAGAGGAACATGGGTAGGTCCTTATCTTTGCAGCTACTTCTGTCTCAGTTTTAAGGAAGATGTCTCCAGAATAACCCCTGCCACCACATTGAATTAATCAGGATTTTTAACTGAAAATTTGTGCCTGATATCTTAGTAGAATTGCCCGTGGTGCACACAAGGAGAGCTTCTACACACCCATTTAAAAGTAAATGTTTGTCTATTTTTTTCCTTTTGCAGGATCACTTCGACATCACACAGTACGAATGCAACAGAATTGATGGCCTGAGAAAACTGAGGCCAAATGCTGTTCCCACCCAGTTTGTCTTCAGCCCACCAAAGCTCCCCGGGAGACAGACAAAGCGGAGCAGGGCAGTACATGAACCATGCGAACCATCGAAAACTATTTGCCTGGACCATCCATACTGTGCGACATGTCTTGAAGTTCAATCAGGTAATTATGTTCAAGTGAGAGGTTCTCTTCTCAATGTTTTAATTTAATTTAGCAAGTGATCAATGAATAATACACATATCACACTTGTGATTAAAATGTTCTTCTTTTGACTTAGCAAACAAACAAAGGCAAAAGAAAATCTGCGTGAGGGAACGGAAGAAGAGAAAGGTAAACACTGACTGCTTCTACAACTTACTACCGATACTTTTACGGTTTCTTTGCAGTTATTGGGGTACACAGGCACGGGAGTATTTTTTTCGGGATCCTGGCCCTCTTGTACAACACTTATAATAACATGCATGAGCCTGTTAGTGGCGAAAACAGTGTTTTACTTCGACATAGCATGTTAGTACATAGGAACGCACTGTAGAACCTTCGGACTTAAGGTTACAAAATGGCACCCTATATTGGGGTTGTCCAAACTCTCTCTATAGACGGCTCTGAGATACTGTACCACGGTTAAAGTGCTGAGGCACGCTCGGTGATATAGCTGTTCTTAAAGGTTGCCTGAAGGTCCTAAAGACAGTCGTACGAAACATAAACGCAATGACGTTAGATATGAAGTATTACCTAATTTTAACGTAAATTAATAATAATAGCGTAAACAGTAATAGTTATGTTGTGTGTATAAGGTTATGTAATGTAACCCGATGCACGCGGTCAGGCATATACGCAGACGCCTCCGCGTCCTTCTTGGGTCGCATAAGATCAAGTGCGCGGCGTTTCGCGGGGTTTGCGCCGCCGGCTGAAGATGGCGAAGGTGGACTCATTTGACCTGTAGCGCTAACGTAACGTTAGTAAGCAAAATCTTCCGAGGAGTCCGCTTGTAGCTGACTGAGCCAGCTCGTTGGAGCGAAGACAGTCTTTGGTGTCGTCTTCGACGTATAACAGTCCGCAACAGTCAATACCGAGGGCAAAGTTAAGACGTACGAAGAACAAGTGCTGCTAAATTAGTTAGCTAGTTAGCTATGCCTCCGACTGGAAACGGACGGGACGAGATCAAATCCCGCATCCAGGAGCTCATCGAGTCGAGCCGAGTCCTGGTCTTCAGTAAAAGCTACTGTCCCTATTGTGTGAAGGTATGTGAAAGCGCTGTTTCCCTCGTTGCCACCAGCTTGTCGGCGAGTTAGCCTGCTCGCTAATTAGCTAAGGTTTGATAGGTATTTGGTGAAGTTTTGTCGCGTCTTTGGCCGGTTGTCTTGGGTACTAACTTACCGAAACGTATGTTATATACGTAGTATCCTTTATACACACTGTAATATAAATGTCATATAGTATAGTGTTCTTACTAAACATTGTAACACATCCGCACTTAGCTGGTGAAGCTGGGTAACGTTAGCTACCCAGCTAACGAGTCGCCCACCCGGCTGACATTTTACCCTCGGCGGCGGCGGAAGATCTCGGATATTCTGCCGGCTGTGAGCATATCCCCCACCCGCTCAGGCTAATTTAGGGTTAGGGTTAGCTAATACGTTTGTAATTTCACTTGGATATGGCTGGCTGGGTATTTTGCATAGTTTTCATCTTGTGCTAATCGGGGCAAGGAATTCCAGTGTGCAGTTAATGATAGCCTAGCTAGCTCGCCGTGCGCCGGTGGTTCTCAGCAGGTAGGGCGATATTTTGACAGCGTTACTTTAGCAGGGTACACTTGGATAGCTTAACTCGTCTCATGTCAAGATAGCTGGCTGTGGTGTGTGTGTGTGTGTGTGTATGAATAAATGTTATAAATATAATATCTAAAATAAAATATAGAAAATATAACTCAAATGTATACTCTTTTGGTAGTGTTAATTCTTGCCTTTTAATTAGCAAAGAAAGCTGTTGTTTGTTTCTTTGGTGCTTGAGGCCAAGATTGACTCGATTGACTTATTGGGTAATACAGACAAATGTGGCCAGAGAGCTAGCTAGCCCTCAAGAATATTTTGCTTAAATTCGATTTCAGAGTTCAAAACCAAGCACCAAGTACCATGTAACCCTTTATGTCGCTTAGTTAAGTAGCTGTATAAACAAGACAGATGCATAATATGGAAAGGTGGTGGCTAGCTAGCTCTAATGTATTTTAACTAATTAATTAGCTAGTTGTTTATTTTGAAAAGCGATAGGACGTTTTCCTCCTCACATTATAATGTTCAGTTAGCCTAGCATGTGGCTGTCAGAGAAGAGTTCTTTGTTGTAGGCATCCATTCTTAGCAAGCAAACATTAAACCACACATGGGAAGGGTGCACGAGGAAGAGGTTAGAAGGCCAACATAGCTGTCATTCATGATCTGGTGTCTGGTTGAGAATTCTGGTTTTTGTTTTTGATAGACCAATGTGAATCTCTTGATGTAGACATTTTTATGCCACAGTCTGTCGGGCCCAATGAGAAGAATTGTAATTGGATTTTTTTCCAGAGAAAAGTTTGTGTAGAAAAGGTAGACGGAGTCTGACCAGAATCCAAAGGATTCTAACAATTTGACCTGCAACTGTGAGCTGCCTTTTCAGCATGTCTGTCCCCCTCCCGGTACAGACTGCTCACACAAGTCCAGCTTCCCGTGTTACATGTAAAAATATTGCCAGTGATATTCATGGCCCCTTTCCTAAAGTATATGTATTTGAGCATTGTAATTTTCAGCATAGGTTCTGTAAGGAGGCAGCAAGTTGTCTGCCTGTGTCAGTACAGTGAGGCTTACGATGTAAAAGGCTGATGATTGTGGAGAAATACTGCTGAGGCTGAAATTGGAGGCTTTGCAGGGTCTCAGCCATGCAGTTTAAATGAAAAATAAAAGCCATGCATTTAAATACGGAGTCTCTGCAAGGAGGAGCAGGTGTTAGGATGGCCAGGTGGGGGTACAAAGTGAATGGAGATTTTTATTACTGAAATGTGCATGTGAAATTTCCTTTCTGTCAGGGTTTTTGTGTATATTTGACATTGAATAATTCACAAATTCCAGTCCAGAAGCTTCTTAATCCACTCTGTGTGGTAACACTTGTTTTCTTTTGGCTTGTCTTCCAGGTGAAGGATCTGTTCAAGGAGCTGAATGTGAAATGTAACGTGGTGGAGCTGGATTTAATGGGTAAGAGTGAGAAGGGAAATGGGGGTGTAGGGTAGCTGAAAATGCAGTCAGATATACGGCTCTTAGCGTATAGCACATCCGCCCAATAAAGAGCCCAGAATCTCCACCATAAAACCAGGAAGAAACTTGTCAAAGTGAAATGAAATATGAACCTTAACAGATAAGGAACATCATGCCAGTGAGCTAGCATTCATCATTAACCCATGTTCAAAGCTATAGTCAGGGATACGTCATAGAAGTGGGAACGGATCTAATTTCCTGTTTAGCCCACCAGGCTATGGGCTGTTTACTTCAGATCTGAAGAGATTCTCTTTGCAAGACACTGTTCAGATCAGCACCTATTCGTTTTTCATTGCTTTTTTTTCAGTGACTGTATTTTTCGGTGCTTGGATATCGTGCCTTGATTCTTGGTGTCTGAAGTGATATCTTGTCTATTACATGTGTATACATTATATACTCCTGCCCCCATACATGCATATATGTGTGGACACAATCTGTGTTTACATCTGCTTCTCTGCACATACTGGTTACTGTGATGGTAATTGGCTTCTCCTGTTTCACCTTTTATCTGTGTCTGGAACAAGAGGTCATGTGACTCTAATAAGATTTGTAAGTGTGATATGAATGCACTGATTGTGAACAAGTGCCGTGCTTATTGTCCCTTCTCCTGTGTGTGTGTGTGTGTGTGTGTGTGTGTGTGTGTGTAACTGTGCGGTTACACCGGCAAATGGTCCAGAGGGACTGAGGTACTTCATAAGATGTGGTGAAGGTGGTGCAGCTGCAATCCTATTTAAGACATACATTTAAGAGGCTTTTTAAGGTTGTTTCAGTCCATTCCAATAGATTGTGATGTACTGCATGGTGAAATTTGTAATTAAGTAGAAAATGTAATTAAGGGAGGGGTTTTTTATTCTGTCATGTTAGGGTCTGCACATAGGGGAGAGACCCTGGGGAGGGTAAATTCTGCTGTGTCATTCCCCCTCTTGGGTTTTCTGTGTCAGGGCTGGATGCTGTTAAGAGAAAGTACCGAAATGCCTTTCTGTGTAGCTGGAGATATGAGGGGCTCAGAGATGCCATGTTAAATTCATGCTTTTGATAAAAGAGGAAGTCCTCATGTTTCAAATGCAGAATTTGCCAGGCTGCCCTGTTAAAGTGAATATCCTATTTCTTTTTGTTCCTTCCAGTAGTTAAATCCCCTCCTGGAAGAGGACGGGGCATGATATGTGGAAGTATCTGAGGCCCTGTTATTTGTTGAGCAATATGACAGGGCCTATCTGTGTCCCCATGACGGTGAACGTTGTTCTGCCGCATAGCCAAGACGTTAATGTTTCACATCACAGAGTGGACTGCCATCCCACCACAGGCGGTCACTGAAGCTGCTGAGTCACTGCGTCTACACATTTTGGCTGAATTCCACATCTTTCAGCTGCTATCGCTACCCTGCTTGCAGTCCCTTTATCTTGGCTCCCCTGCTCTCCGCTGTTCGTACAGCTTATGCAAATAGACTCTGTAGTACATGATTGACTTTAGTACGTAGAGGTTGTCAACAGCTGCAAGAACTATGTTGACGTTATGCAGGGGGGTTTGATAAATGAGGGAGGTCCCAGCTCTGTGGGATTTTTCCTCCTCCGGGACATTTTTGCAGATTGTTAAGCTGAAATGTGCATGCTGTTCAGACATTTTAACAGGAAGGAAATGAAATAAGATTGCATTTCTGAAGGAGGTGGGGTGGGGCGGGGGACTAGAGAGAGAGGGAGGGAGTTGCTGTGGTGGGGAACCCTACAGCCCTAACTGATACTCCTGAATTTGGTCTCCTCAGACGATGGATCCAACTACCAGGATCTACTGCATGAGATCACAGGCCAGCAGACTGTCCCAAACGTCTTCATCAACAAAACCCACGTCGGCGGCTGTGACAAGACAATACAGGTACAGTGCAGGCTGGGATACGCCCCGCCTCTCCCACCGCGGGGAGGGGAGCGCAGCAGCTATCGCCACAGATAGGAAATATGATTATGAGATTACACTATGAGAGCTCTGTCTGATGGGTGAACAGTCAGCACATCCACATGCTACTGTGCCCCAAAGCGCAGCGTTTCAAAGGCCTGTTCAATTCTAAAAGATCACTCACGACACTTGATGCTATAGGGGATTCCAGCAATAAGGAGGTGATGCATCGTGAATCCGCCTCATACAGGGAGATTGTGTTGTATTTCTGTTACAGCAGCGTAGCCTCTGAGCAGCAGACCGAGCTCATGAAGCACTGAGACACACTACAAGGTCCACAAACGTGTACTGTTGTGTGATCATTTTTTCATCAGAGATTTCAAATTAAGTTTGAGTGCAAGGTTGGTGTTTTTTATTTGGAATGGCATGCAGAAATAGAGCTTTACACTTTCAGCAGCTGTAGAGTGGTCATAGATCAATGAGCAGACCATTTTTGAGTAGCGCACTGCAATTTCACAGGCATGTAGGTAAGTAAAACAGTTGTCACAGTTGAAATGCTGTTCATTGTTAATATCACCTTATGGACATTTTTGCAGTTTTCTTCCCTATAACTTGTCCCATTGTGTTGTCATTATTTGGTCTTTGTCAGACACAATGTGAAGTGTATAGTCTCAGGGCATGCTTGGCACATTTGCATGTCAAGCAGCATAGTTTTGAATATCTTTGAATACATTCGTTTTTCTTGTAGTTGGCTGCTCTGTGTCACTTTCCTCAATCCGCAGTTGTGTGTGTATTAAGCGCACAGACCTGTGTAAATACTTAAGTGTGTGTCTGTCTGTGTGGGCGTGGCTTTGAGGAAATCCGTCTTCCTGTTCTGTGTCTGTGAGGATGTGAACAGTCATTGGTAAAAGCAGCACGCACCTGCTTTGCATGACGGTGCGTGAGAGATGTGCTGATTAAATTGGAAACAAAACCACGTAGTGGAGTGCGTCAGCGGCAGAGTGCTGGTGATATCACAGCCCAGCCTGCAGGCAGGAGCTCCAGCTTTGATTTACATGAAAAAGGCCACTTCTAAATCCGGCTGTCCTCAGATCTGCACACGGCCACTTACACTCCAGTGCTGCACCAGGGCTTATCCAGAGCCTGGTACATGTGCTTTTCCCTCAACCTGCTGACAGTATTTCTAAGTAGCCACAATGTTCATACATCTGGCTTTGTCGCCCAAAAACATTCATTGGTGGTTAATAATAGTTGATATTTCCAAAAGTAATTTTTTCTGCTAGTGAAGAGTCAGGTTATCTTGGGAGCAAGTAATTAGATTTTTTTATTTTTTTATTAGTCACTGTCGGTGTGCAATGCCTGCATTTGGGCTGCGTCAGTGAGGAGACCCAGCAGTATGAAGCTGTAATGAGCCAGCACCGCTATCAGTCTGGTGGTTGCTAAGGAAATAAAGCGAGCACCTCATCAGCTCATTGCAGGAGTGAGCAGAGAGTGGGAGGGGAGGAAGTGAGGTCACCAAGCCTGTGCCAGGAGAGGAAATCCTTTCTACGCCTGCACTGACGGGCCTGCCTTTAACTCCACCCCTCTGTTCCCTCTTAATGGGAGTAAAATGAGCCTCTCCGAGGGACATGTAGTGAATTGATTGTCGGTAAATGTGACATTGATATGGGCACTGGTGTCTGTTCCATAGAGCAGCAATGGTTGAGATTGAACCATTCCTGACAAGTAATAGTGATGAGCACTTTTTATTTACCAATTAATGCTGTACACATAGCTGGCCAGCTAGATTTCTAGCTGTTAAATGGTGTTGGCTAGCAATTAGCATGCCAGTTTGCTAATTTATTATAGTTTACTTGGCATTTACTTGTGTAGTATAGTAATGGGATACTGCTGTCTGGTGGTCACTGCAGTGTGGCCGAAATGGGGGGGGGGGGGGGGGGGGAACACATTGCATGCTGAATGAATCGTTGCATGAATGCATTGTGTTTTTTTTTTTTTTTTTTTTTGGGATCTTAATGCAGTGTTCGTTGGAAAGTCCCAGCCTGAAAAATGGCACCAGCACGAGCAGCTCTAAATGGGTTTCATTTGCAAATTTGAGCACACCAGCCAGTTCCATCGGAGCGGTGCTTCTCATTTTAAAACGCTGGATCCACTAAAGAAACAAAGTTTAAGTATAGCACATCAGTGTTTTTAATTTAGTTCAGTGTAGTACATTTATCCCAGCACTAGTTCCAGATGTTCTCTACTCCAGCAAAAAGGCCTTTTCTTTAAAGTAACTCACAGATATTGACTATGTTAAGATTTGGCAATAAATACTGAGGTTGCCGCACGTCCTTTGAATCCGTGTGTGGCTGTAAAATCACTTGTGAAAATCCAGGTGAAACAGTGCGCACACACACCCTCGTAAAGACACAAAGGCTGAAAAGTTGATATTTTGCACAGTGTCACCCAGCCCATAACCCGAATGGAATTTACAGTCGTAATTATTGTCATGGTTACACGTTGCTCATTCTTGTCCCGCAGGCTCACAAGGACGGCCTTCTGCAGCAGCTGCTGGGCGGAGACAGCGAGGCCTATGATTATGACCTCATCGTGATCGGGGGAGGCTCGGGGGGACTGGCCTGCTCTAAGGTGTGTCACAGGTCATGTCTTCGCACGTACTCTTCTCCACAGTGCAGCCACACACATTCCACAGGGCCTTGTCTTTCTGTTGGTGCCTTTCGTACCTCTTTAATGTTTCAACCTCAGAAATGTTTGCTTTGACAGGAAGCGGCGCTACTAGGGAAGAAGGTGATGGTCCTGGACTACGTCGTCCCCACACCCCGAGGAACCACCTGGGGTAGGATACAGCTCACGCCTCTCCCTCCTTCTCCCCTCTGTTTCCTCCTCTCTCCCCTTTCCCTCTCTTACCTCTCCCTCTGTCTCCCTTCTGTCTCCCTCTACCCTGTCCCTCCCCCTCTCTCCCACCCCTCTCCCCTGCTGTGCGTGTGCCATGTGAAGTCGAGCAGAGCCTGACACGTCTTCCCCGTGCGCTGCCCCCTGCAGGTCTGGGCGGTACGTGCGTGAACGTGGGCTGCATCCCTAAGAAGCTGATGCACCAGACCGCCCTGCTGGGGACCGCGCTGCAGGACGCGCGCAAGTTCGGCTGGGAGTTCGACGAGGCAGGTGAGGGCGGGCTGAAACAGGAGGCCATTCTCAGGGGCGTGTGGACCCCCTGTGCTCCACAGACCGGACAGGAGGTCCGTGCTAAGCATGCGTAGGGAGTGTGTAAAACATACCAGGTACGACCTTAAGGAATCGGCTGTTGCAGGATGCACCCCGGTTGGCATAACTGTACGGATTGGGTTTCACCATTTGAAAGCCTAACATTTATGTTTGATTTTACTGTTTTGGTGCTGTGTGGCCCAAGATCTCACACAAGCAAAAAGACAGCTATAAGGGGAACGTTAAGTGGTCTGCTGGTACAGTGCGGTCAGTACAGAGAAGGTCTGTTCTCTCTATTTTAAATGTGATCATCGCTGACCAGTGCTGGGGAGAGTCTTCCCTAGAAGGATGAGGTCTGATTTGTGTTTTTTTCCCCTTTCTTCCCTACAGTAAAGCACAATTGGGAGACGATGAAGACGGCCGTTAACAACTACATCGGCTCCCTCAACTGGGGCTACAGGGTCCAGCTGCGGGACAAGAGCGTCAACTACGTCAACTCCTACGCCGAGTTCATCGAGCCACACAAAATCAAGGTCAGCGGCGCGCTCCCCGCACCGGCCACAGAGACCTCTGCACACGAGGAGGTTTTATCCACCCCAGGCTGGTGCAAGTGGGATTAGGGGGGGATTCAGTGGCCAGTGTAGATTTAGATCATGATTAATTTAAACTCAGTTTACATTTGCTTGTGAGAATGATTTTGGTCAGTGGTTAATGGTGAATAAATTAATTGCTCCACAGTGTGAATACAGTAAATTCAGAGTGTGATTTTTTTTACTTTAGTCATAGGCTGTAAATCTGAGTGTGGTTATCCCACTAAACAGGCACTATTGATGGATTTTCCTTTCATTTTCTTGGTTTCAAATGTCATGTCAGAGTTCAGGGATATTTTTTTTTTACCTCTACTAATGGGGATTTCAGCAGTGAGAGTGGTGGTTTTTGTAATCCCATGAGAGATGCCATATGATCTTTAAAACTCTTTAGTTTTAAAACATTGGTTCCCTGACTGTGTGCTCGGGCTAATGTGAGCAGTGCTGTAACTGTGCCAATGACCGTGCGTCTGCAGGCAACAAACAAGCGCGGAAAGGAGACCTTCCACACGGCAGCCAAGTTTGTGTTGGCGACCGGAGAGCGCCCGCGCTACCTGGGCATCCCGGGAGACCGCGAGCTGTGCATCACCAGGTGAGCGCTGCCACCCCCCGCAGGGCTGGTCTCCATGGCCACGGGGGGATCCTGCCTGCTTCGTTCTCCGCCGTGTCAGTCTCGGAGGCGGGGATCGGCTGCTGTTGGTTATGGGTTTTACGTTTTTACATGTCAGTTCCTGCAACAAGATTTATTTACTGAAACCAGTCAGATTGGGTTTTCCCACTGGTTATGGGTGTATTAGCCATTCTCCACCTCGCATGTGAAGGTGTGGCATTGTGAGTAGAAGTGTCTGTGCTTCAGGACGCTGTGGCGTTGTGGGTAGAAGTGTCAGTGCTTCAGGACGCTGTGGCGTTGTGGGTAGAAGTGTCAGTGCCTCAGGACGCTGTGGCGTTGTGGGTAGAAACGTCAGTGCTTCAGGACGCTGTGGCATTGTGGGTAGAAGTGTCAGTGCCTCAGGACGCTGTGGCGCTGTGTCATGCCAGGGTGCCGAGGATGCCAAGGCAGTGTAATGTTGATGCCCGCCGTCCTGTAACGGTGACTCGGCGAAATCAATTCACAGAATGATGCCTAATTCATGAACCTTGCCAATGTGCTGTTCTTCTGAAAGATTCAAGCCCTGATTACCTCAAATGGACGGGGAAAATGAGATCTCCCACCCCGATGTAAAAATCTGCCTTGGATTGAGTTTCCCCCCTTTGATCCTTTCTTAGTACATTACATTCATTCAGCAGATGCTCTTACCCAGAGCGACTTCCAGCACAAAAGAACAGAAGTGTATCCATCCTAGTTGGGTGATGGGGGTGGGGGGAGGGGGTTGAGTACTTTTCCATGTGTAAATTTGAGAAATGATGAGGTGGTGGCTATAGGAAGCTGACCGGCCCTGTCCCTCTGTGTCCCCCCCTGCAGTGACGACCTGTTCTCCCTGCCGTACTGTCCCGGTAAGACCCTGGTGATCGGCGCCTCGTACGTGGCACTGGAGTGTGCCGGTTTCCTGGCGGGCCTGGGGCTGGACGTCACGGTCATGGTGCGGTCCATCCTGCTCCGTGGCTTCGACCAGGACATGGCCAACCGCGCCGGCCAGCACATGGAGGAGCACGGGGTCAAGTTCCTCAGGAAGTTCATCCCCACCAAGGTTAGGAGGGGGGCAGGGGGTTGAACTGAAGGCCAAAGCTTCGTTGCTTTAACAGCTTTAACAGTACAATACATTACTGTTTTTGTGTCAGATGCTCTTATTCAGTGATTTACATCGTTTATAGGTACATTATATTACATTATTGTAATTTAGCAGACACTCTTATCCAGAGTGGTTACAGTTTTGCACGTTATCCATTTGTACAGCTGGATATTTACTGAGGCAACTTTGGGTTAAGTACCTTGCCTAAGGATACAGCAGTTCTCAATTCTCAATTACAGTTCTCCAGCAGGGAATCGAACCAGCAACCTTTTGATTCCAAGCACTGCTCCCTACCGCTATGCTATACTTCTGTCCTACACTGCTGATATCTTTCAGTAGCACTCCAGTTTGAGGTTTATAGGAGCAGTAGCTGATTGTTTAATATGTGTGTATGGTTTTTAAGTGTTTGTGAAGGGGCAGTGTTAATTAAGCCATTTGACAGCGCAAACCACACATCAAATTCACATTATAAGATTGATACATTTAATTGGACACCCGTGAGTTCAGTTGGTTTTTAATCATTTAGAGAGATTGTATTCTTTAGCATAGCAGGTCAGCAGCAGTTCAGGAGACTCGATACCTCTGGCGCTCTGTCAGGTAGAGGAGAAAAGGTCTGACGTGCGTGGTGTCTCACCGTGTGACCTGCCCGACAGGTGGAGGAGCTGGAGAAAGGCACGCCAGGGAGGCTGAAGGTGACAGCCAAGTCCACCGAGACGGATGAGGTCATCGAGGGGGAGTATAACACTGTGAGCACTGTCAGCGTTATTTATGACTTTATTCACTACTCCAGTCATTAGTGAGACAATACAAGTTGTGTAATCTGCAGTAAGAGCTCTCACACAGAGCAGTCTCACATGCAGACTGCACACCTTGTTCTACCCTTAATAGTATGTTGCTGTAAAATCTGTATTTCTGCCTTTCCTAAAAGCTGAGTAATCTCACGAATTTACATTCAATACAAGGGTCACCCAAATGCCATACATAGGAACGTGCCTCACACAGATGGGGAAAAAAAATACAATAGGAGATTAAGCCGTGGGTGCTGTAAGATTTAACTTCTGTGGCTACTCTTTAACAGAGCGTCCCTCAGGCTGTACCCTAATCCGGGTTTGTGGTTGTAGGTGCTGATCGCCGTGGGCAGGGACGCCTGCACTGGGAAGATCGGCCTGGACAAGGCGGGAGTCAAAGTCAACGAGAAGTGAGCGGTGTTCCTCTTTCACTCAGAGTTACGGGTGGACTGTGCCTTTAAAGAGCTTCCTGCAGGCACCGCAGTCAGCGTGATTCAGCACAGCGAGCGGTCAGGGAGGGAGGGGGAGCAGTGAGGAAGGGGGGGGCCGGCAGGGGTGGAGGGGGGTTACCCTAACCACGAGGGCTGCAGTCATACAGGAGCAGCTCAGGAGTAGCGGCATTAATTTTTTTTGGTGGGGGGGAGGTGTGCGTGTTTTGGTCGGTCTGGTCCTGCTGACCCCTTACAGATGGGGTGGGGGGAGGGGGTGGCGGGGGCGAGATTAAAAGCACGGCGGCCGGGACCATGTGGGCTGCTGAACTCTGGGCTGCCCCAGTCACATGCAAAGCGGTCACACTGTGTAAAGGCCTGTGCGGTTTGATCTGATCCCTTCACTCTTGCGCATAGCTGCTATCCGCGCTTTGATGGTGCGCGGCTAATGCTGTTAGCGCCTGCACTCGCCCCTCCTTCAGTCTGTCAGCCTTATAACGCTTCCCCCTACACTGCAGTGCAGTGAGGAAGTGTTTCCTTCATACCTGTTAGTGTACTTCATGGTTTTATGTAATTAAATTATGTATGTGGAGGTTTGCCTCAGTGCATGTGTTGGCACTGTGTTTGGAATGGTCTTGTCCTTAGGCGGTATATATATTGCAGTTTGCTTGCATGTTGATCTAGCCACTCACCTGCAACCTTATGTTTGGCAGTAATGCTTGTTGGTTAGCGGTGTTCTGTTTGTGCAATGTTTCATGCTGTTTTAGTAGACACCTTTTGTAAGTTGCTCTGGACAAGAGCGTCTCTCCTCTATGTAGTTCAGTTTTTTTTAAGCAGGAACCATGAACAAAACATTAGTTGCACCAGATTTAGCTATGTAGCGAACTTACATAAACAGTCCCCGGACAGGAGAGACCGCAGTACTCCGCGGCAGGGGGCCGTGCTGAGTGGCAGAGTCCTGCAAACGTTGCTTTTACGTTCCTTTTACGTTCCTCTTCCGTTTTGTTTGCGCTCGTCAGGAACGGGAAGATCCCGGTGAATGAGGAGGAGCAGACCAACGTGCCGCACGTCTACGCCATTGGGGACATCCTGGAGGGGAAGTGGGAGCTGACTCCCGTGGCCATCCAGGCCGGGAAGCTGCTGGCCCGCAGGCTGTTCGCGGGCTCCACCATCAAGGTAGGGGGCGAAGGGTGGGGGGGTGAGGAGGCTAAAGGTCCTTAATGCGTAGTGTTTCCGTCAGGCTTCATTGATTTAAAACGTGCCTAATACCGGACTCTGAATTCTGGTCTCGCAACCACCTTCAAGCAAAAATATCTGCATCAGATGTTGCTTGTTCAGTTATCCTTTTTGCGCTCATTCAGAAGTTCAGAAGTCTTATTGGTGGGGGGTTTTGGGTGTCCAGAGGAACTTTTGTAAAATCAGAATGCCTTTAATCTGACATCATGCTTCAGGGGAAGGCAGGTGTAAAGAAAAAAAACATGGCACCTGACCTGTGTGTATTTGTGCGCGCGTGTGTGTGTGTGCGCAGTGCGACTACGTCAACGTCCCCACCACCGTGTTCACCCCTCTGGAGTATGGCTCCTGTGGGCTGTCTGAGGAGAAGGCTCTGGAGATGTACGGACAGGACAACATTGAGGTAAATCCTGTCAGGCTTGTATGACCAGCAGTCACTGGCTTGGCCTGGGCTTCTCTCTGTGGTAGATTTATAATTGGCTGTTCATGTGTGATGTTAGAGCTCTGGTCGCTGCTGTGTTTTAATGTGTGTCTCCCCCTCTGTAGGTATACCACAGCCTGTTCTGGCCTCTGGAGTTCACCGTCCCCAACAGGGATAACAACAAGTGCTACTCCAAGATCATCTGCAACAAGCTGGACAATGTAAGCTCTATCTGTCTCTGTGTCTGTGTCTGTCACTACTTTCTCATTACGCCGTCCTAACGCAGCTGGTCTCTCATCAGGAGCGCGTGGTGGGCTTCCATTACCTGGGTCCCAACGCCGGGGAGGTGACGCAGGGCTTCGGAGCCGCTATGAAGTGCGGCATGACCAAGGAACAGCTGGACAACACCATCGGCATCCACCCTACCTGTGCTGAGGTACCTGCCCGCCCTCACCTGGGCCAGACTGTCAGCTCTCCTCAGTAGGAGTCGTAATGAAGCTGGCAGGAGAAACCATTCTGACAGCAGCGTCAGGTTTTTACGTTGTATTTAATGTGGAAAGCCTCAGTGAAGGGAAGGAATTGCTTTTGATTTTGGCTAGGACTAACATTTTTTGATCTCAGGAAATCCAGTAAAACAAACATTCAAACTACTAAAGCACGGCTTTAAAATGGCTGAATATGGGCTCCTGAGTGGTTCAGTCAGCAAGGCCTTGAGTGCAGGCTGAGCCCTGTGGTCCGGGTTCGATCCCAGCCATGTCATCGGCCAGCAGACACTGGGAGCCCACAGCAGCACAACAGATTGTCTTCCCTCTCCCTCCCACTCCCTGTGGGGGAATGGTCAGGTAGTCATCCTCTCGGGCAGATGCGTGGATAGAGCAGTTTCACTGCTGCCAGGCACCTGCGATTCGTCGGGTGCCTGCGAGCCACCCGGATTGGGTCGGCAAGGCCACGCCTGTCCAGCAGCCAGCCCTCGCTTCACTGTAGCGGACTGTGTAAAACAGCTGCGTGTGTGAGTGAGAGACCGGGTTCCCCTCTCCAGCCCCGGTGCAGAGGCTGTCTCTGAGATGGGCCCGGTGTGCACTTGTTGGCTCCCAGAGGTGTTGATGAACAGACAAAGACATGGAAAAATGGCTGATCAGACGCACCTCACCAGCTGAGAACTCGCTGGCATTAATTAGAGGGTGAGAGAGAAATCATGTCAGCAGCAGGTTAATAACCCAGGAAAGAACCCGCTCTCCCTCAGAGGCTCCCGGTGGAATGGGCTTTGATCTTCTGTGTTTTCCCACCGCACCCCCACTCTCCTCACTCGTGATTTCTGGAATTGGTTGTGCGGAAGGGTAAATGTGTTTGAGAACAAAGCTCACAGGCCAGTCTAAATGTCCAAACACCGAAAGAGAGTGTCCCCGTATCTGCCCTCCAGAGAGCAAACGGGTCCCTCTGTCCCTCAGAAGACATTCCCAAAGCTGCCGTCCGTGCCGAATAACAGGAGGTTGTGGTTTTATTGCATAACTACATTGAGTAACCCTATATTCTCTGTCATGGGCACTTTTTTTTTTTTACATGTTGCAGAATCTTGCTTCACACTGGGTGTTGGGTCACCCGTTGTGGGTTTAGTTCAGTGTGCCGTTGTCCGTTCTTTTGTTTGGAAATGTATCGGCAACAGAATGCCTGACTGGTACTTCAAGGTTGAAAGCACAGCATTTATGTGTAAACACGCAGTGTCTTGAGAGGTACCCTGTGGGTATGCCATTTTGTGAGTTGATGCACTTAAGCGTAGTCAACCATTTAAAATGATTTCCTGCTCAAGTTATACTTGGTTTGCAGCGCAGTGTAGCAGCGCTGTGTTGCACAAGCTGAGGCAGGTGGAAGTTCTGCTCTGTTTGTCTGCAATATGGGGAGTGCCAGAGAGAAGGAGCTGACTGACGCTGCTGTCCCTGTGTCTCTGACAGATCTACACCACGATGGAGGTGACGAAACGATCGGGAGGTGACATCACTCAGGCGGGTTGCTGAGGTTAAACCCTGCTGCTTTAACGGGCTGTCCCGTCCTGCGCTGATCCGCTCCTCTCCGCCCCTCCTCTCTCTGCGCTCAGAGGCACTGATTCTCAGGTAAATCGAAGAGACGAGAGCAAACTCGGAGAAAGCGGTCGGGTACGACGCTTTCGAGTGCCGTACCTTAAAGATCACGGAGGGTGAATAAGCGCAGACGTGTCGGGGTCAGATTCGGAGAGAGAGAAGGGAGAGATCGCTTGCGGGACAGCCTGTTAAACAGCGGGGTTACTCTGCTGAATTTGGCCCTCGCCACGCCCAGAAAATGCACCCTTGCGGTGCCGTTTGACGTCTTGGCCCGTAACCCAGCTACTGCGGTGGGTCAGGACCGATGTTCCCTGGGCTGACGTGGGGCCTAAACCACTTCGTCCAACCCTTTCTTCTGCCACGCCCCCCCCCCCCCCCCAAACACCCCCAAACCCCCACCCCACTATCCCCCTCAAACACCCCCCCCCCTTTTATCATGACTGAGCTGCCGGCTCAACCAGGAGGTGACTGAATGTTATCGTGCTCTGAATTTCCACCGGGGCCGGTCGGACCCTTGCCTTTGGTAGGTGTGGAAGTGCCTCGTTTGTTTCCAAGGTGTGTGTCCACAATAGCGTCTTTGAGTCAGTTTAAGCCATCAGTTCAACATTCCAGGCATGCATTATCATCATCATCATCATTATTATTATTATTTCTGTGTTACTTTCCTATTTAAGTTTGTGAAAAATCATTCAATTAGCTGCACATCTGAGGAAATGTAGCTTTCTCTATTAAAAGCACTTAGCCACTCGAACGCCCCCCCCCCTTTCCAGCCCTGGGTCGTCCTAGTTTTGAAAAGCACTTCCCTCTACCAACCTCTACCAAAGTGTTGACCAAAAGGTGCGCGAGAGCGGAAAGCCATGACAGCTGTGTGTGAAACGCGTGTTTGGTGGGGGACTCTGAACATTCAGCTGAGAGGGGCTCCTTTTCGTTAACTTTCACACAGATCTACCTGGTTTGTGCTGTCTCAGAGCTACTCTTCACTAGGTCGGTTCTGTCGATTAAAAAAAAAAAAATATTGAGATACATAGTATGAATGTTTCTTGTTTTTAAACACTTTCATTTAAAATAAAAAATAAATTAATGCTTATTTGTATCATTCTGATTTCACTGTTGCTGTTTATTTGCTTTTGGGGTATGTATGTAAAATGTATCTGATCTGATAAGTAGTCTGAATTGTGAAGACAGTATTTCAGAGTTAAATCCGCACTGTACTGTGCTCTTATAGAGCAATGAGGCCTGTCAGAAGTGTAGCTACCATTGTGCTGGCATCATTCCTTGTAGAGCAATACTCTTACTGAAATAAATAAAAACATGCAATATGGTTCTGATTGTTCATTTCTTGTGGATGTACAGTTCTGCTCTGATAAATTGATAGAAGGGAAAGAAAAACAAATGTCAGTTGCAGCTGATACGGTGCTGCGTTTGCCAGTGAACGTTTCGAAAGCTGATGCCAGGTTTTACCGTGAGTTAAGCAGGTGAGTGATAAGGTTGCTGTCAGCATCTGCAGTTCCTTGAAACTGAAATCGGGGGTTTAAATCTAGAACAAGATTCTTTTTGCTGACTGTGGGGATCAGAGCTGCGTCACTCTCTAGGGTGGCAGTAGTTTACCCGCCCGTTGAAAGTGTATTTGCGCGTCAGATGTTGATGAAATTCGGCTGCTCGGTGTCGCGGATGCGTCTCTGAGCTGCAGCGTTAACACGGTTTGCATAATTTACACTTCCATGGCCGTAATTTAAGTACCCCTAGCCCTCCCCCCTTCTCCACCCAGACACTTGTTGCGCAAGCTATGGTTTAACAGGTGCTGAACCTTTTGTTTGCAGTGAATGTGGAAGCCACGCATTGGCAGGCTCACCGTATGGCTACATTTGTTTCCTTTGTGTGTCCTACATAGCCGGTTTGGCTAGTATTTGGAGGTAAATGTGTGTTGCTAAGCAACCTTGGTCCTTGTTTGCGGAGATGTCTACGTGTTGCGGCCAAGAATGTAAGTAATATCTGGGTGATATCTACGATATTGATCTCACTTGGCCCGCACAGTGCAGACTTGGAACTAATTTTCTCACTGCATAACCTTTCCTGGCACGCTTTGGTGTGGTCTGGTTGTTTAGATTGCCTTTGTACCAAGGTAACCCCTTTGCTCTTGTATCAAAAAATTGTACCAGCATAAAACTTGAGCAAAATCGTGTCACATTCACGATGCTGGGGCGAACGGCAGGGGAGTTTTCATCACTTATTTGGTTCTATTGGCTTATTTGGTTCACTTATTTGGTTCAAATCGCCAAACAAACGCTTTACCATAACATTGTTATTGACAGTTCAATTGTGAAGGGTGTCACAGTATTGAAATTAACTCACACATTGGAATTAAATGGGAAAACATTACGTTCTGGCCTTTCTAATTGTAAAGAAAGCTAGCCGAAAAAACATGCTCATGGATTATATTTAAATGACTGTATGTACCTGCTGTACCTGATTGGGATGACATAATGTTGCATATAGATAGAATATGTCAACTTTCTGCCAAGTTGTGTAGGTGTGATTACTTAAGTGGGTAGTGGTCTGGCTTGTGTGTGGGCTTTAACCATGGAACATGAAGAAAGTCCAAACCAGGTGCATTCCTCCTTGAATTGTGGCAGACAGGTACACCTGATGCCAGATAATTTGGCAGGTGTACAGTTGTCAAAATATACAAAAGGTGTATATGCGCACTCAAAAAATACCCCAGCAATTTTGGTTTAACCACAAATCTCACCATGACCAAATATTCAAGTGTCACAATAAATCAAGAGCTTTTACTGACTTGTAGTGCATATGTTATGGCAATAAAAGTCATACGGTCCATTTTTCTGATTTTGTTGCATATAATGGGTCAAATATTACCTTTTTACCCTCAATCCCTACCTTCTGTCAGTGTGCCTTTCTGTCCTGTAATCTCCAGTATCTATGGAGTTATTTGTCATACCATTAATTTCCAAATGCAGCACTTAAATCTTGTAACAAAACCCTTTTGTAGTGTCCTGAGATTAGTTTGTGTTACTGGGACAGCCCATACATCATTCAGTGTAACATATAAAACATTTACATCTGGATGGATTCAGAACTGACAGGCACTTTCTGGCAGGGTATCCCTCAGGGCTCTGTGCTTGGTTCTGTCTGTTTTCATTCATGCTTCTGGGGCTGTCATGCCACTTTGTGATCCAATTCCACTCCTCTAAAGAGGATATTTAAATGTAACGTTACCACCAAAAGCATTAGAGCTTTTATCTCCGATTGCCCGTCTTCATGACATTAAGCACCGGAACACATTTTGTGAAGGTCAGCAGTCAAAAGTGATTTTATCATGACTGTCCAAAGATTTTGAGACTACCTCTAGCTTATATAGAGTACCGGTTTAAGTCTACGTGGCCTTGCCATGACTCATTCTGTCCTCATCTGTTGCTTGTACTTTTGAAAGAATTTCTTTCTCATATTCTGTACAGCAACCAGTGGTTCAAAATTAATATTAAGACTGTATAAGAGTATGGTTGTTTAAAATGTCTGTGTAAAGGGGGCAGGATTATCTTTGTATGGTTCCAATGTACAAAGTGTGACAAATTTACAGTACACTTCCACTGACCCGCTGTGCTTTCCTAATCTAAAATTATATGGTATACCACACTTCTACTGATGTAGTTGCCTTCTGCTGAACTGCTCCTGGCCCCAGAACATCTTTATTCATATTCTTGTACTTGATGCTACTTTGCTCACTAATCTCATTGAAATGTGAATTAGTATGTGCCATCTACTAAGGAGTAAGCATTGGACAAACTTGCACAAGACAGAAGCAAAAAGTAGGCTTGCTTTGGAATAGTGCTTTTTCCATTTGTGTGAGGTATCCCAGCTTTGGGATGACTTCATTTTGATATCAATAATTTGAATTGCAGATATAGTTTTGCAAGTGTTTGTACTGACATATAGACTGTAAGTGCTTAGTATGTCTAGTATATGGTTAACTTGCTAATTTTAATGTTTTTTGTATGTTGATACCATTTATTTTGGTGTGGTTATTTTTGTCAAGCTAGTAAGCTCAGTTTCAATTTAAGACATTTGATGACTAGTAAGCTAAGGGGCTAGCTAATTGGCTGAAAATAGAAATAAGCTGAGACTGTAGCTGATTTCTAAAATACAAGACTATAATGGCTTTATGTCCTATCTGCAGTAAAATGCACTAGATCACGTTTAGAATTTCCCTAGAGGGACGTTTAACCACTTCCCCGGTGAAACCTCTTTAGCTTAACTCTTCCCGTCTGCCTATTTTTAATTTAAAGTCAACTTCTGAAACCCTTGTGTGTGGGACTTCAAGGGTTAAATGGCTGGGACTCGCCTCTATATTGTTACTGGATAGATTATGACATCTATCTGTATTTTGAAAAAAAAAAAAAAAGTCAGAATAGCTGTATAAAGGCAGGATTTACTGTGATGAGCTGCCGCCTTACCATGGTATGCTAAGCGGGAATGCCTTGCATTCCACAGTTCTTTCATACTGTTCAGCTGCAGAGAGGGAGTTCCATCCTTCGGATCCCTCAAAGCAGCTCTTGCAAGTATTTCTTCACAAGGGAACATGGGTTTTAAATGGTTATATAGTATTAAACAAGTGTTCTGATCACTAAGCAGTAGCTTGGATCTCAAGTAACTGTATTATCTTTCTTCACCATTTTACCATTCCAACCTGTCATGAGCTGACATACAAGGTGTTATTGTTGAGCTTGTGTTGCAATGTTTGTGTTAACCTTTTCATCAGGGTGTCATCTCACCTCTGCCGGTACAGGTGATGAAATGACTATTGTGCCTGTTGGCTGAATATTACAAGCACCAGTGGTGAGAACATAAAAATCGGGACTGGGCCATTAGTGATGATGTAATGCCACAGTAAAATAAGGAGGGGTCAGCAGAAGGAAAGGAAGAGAGTGAAAATGGCTAATGTGTAGCCTAATGGGATTGTACCCAATCTGTATGGTGAAATGAAGCCAGATACTGAAGATATGTAATACGGATGTTTCTAATGAGGTTGGTGTTGTTGTGGTTATTTTGGAACTGCCAAAATTGGCCTGAGTCTTGGTGCTGTGTAGGCATGGGATATGCCCAGCCAACCTGTGCTTTGGTATATTGCATACTTGACCTTTCTCTTTGTACAGAAACAGCCCTATTTTTTGTGTGCTTTGACTCAGCTGGGCTCTAGGCCAACCTACTGCAATCCAGTTTTCTGTGTCAATGCACACCTCGGATAGGTGACCCACAGTACAGCTAATACAGCTTCAGTTTTTTCATTCCAGTAAATTACTACAATAATAAATACATTTATGTTAAATGTCAAAGTTTGAACTCAATGTACCTCTGTAATGTGCGAGGTGTTTTCCTTCATCAGGTAGTCATAGTCCGACAGAACTGCATAACCTTGCCAGCTGTCTCTGAGGAGGATGTATGAACATTAAATTATTTGATTATTCTAAAATGTGTCATTCAGGTCAGATTTTTGTCAACGGAAGATCAGACCTATCCTTTAAAGGACGCGTGTATTCACATCCACAGATCACAGGACAGCAGCAAAAAAACAGACTCATTCATCCCTGTTTCATCTCTCCATAAGCAAGGAGCCTTCCCCTGTCCAATCACAAGGCCCACATCAAAGGGGCTGAGCCTGTTCAGGCCCCGCCCCTCCATTCTCCAATGCTTACTCTGTGAGGTCACCATCAGCTGCATGGGTTGCCATAGCAACAATAGAAGTTCAACAATACTGCTTGCAAGTGGTGTCATTTAAATATGAATATGATAATGGTATATTTTTGTTTCTCAGCCTGGGATTTATCAATCCTGTTCTGACATGGAAATGAGCACTCATTTAGAGAGCTTACTGCTGGTCTCTACCAAATCCTGGTTAATTGTTTCAATGACTGATTAAAAAAAGTAATAAGGAAAGAAAATCAGGGCAGTATGTAGTTTAAATTGCTTACCCTACACCTCTAATTGAGTATATTTGATGAGAGGGGAAATAAATTACTACCGTTTAATACGCCTGCAAATGAAGGCTGTCCAGGTGACTGAGGCTGTTCAATGTCAATGTTCATTTTTATTGCTTTATGTCCCATGAAAATGAGTCCATATCTTGACTACCTCTGCTTTCAGTTAATGATTGTGTTAATGCTTACAGTTTCAGGGCCAGTCTAAGTCAAATCTGCGGTTGGCTCCAAATCCCAGTCTCACCCATCACTCTGACTGATAACAAAGCTGAGGACGGCCCTCTGCGAAGCCGGTGTTTGCTCACGCGCAGCGGATTTGCGTGGTCACCATGAGTGTACAGCACAGCTGCTCTCTCAAACACAGTAAATCACCCACGTAATGTTTGCCCTGTCAATTACACTCAATACTGCTACATTCAAAGCATACAATACAGCTCGCTATCGTTTTTTCCATAAAACAACAGAGTGATAGACTACAAGTAGGACAGAGGTCTGCATAGTTTTTGTTTAAATGTCATCTCTTCAATATTCTAGAAAAAAAAAATATATATATATATATATGTGTGTGTGTGTGTGTGTATATGTATTATGTATATAATGTATATATATTAAAAAGTGTGTGTGGATACATATGTATATGTATTCCCTCTGAACCCTTCAGAGTCTGGCAGCAGTGCCAGCACTGACCGAGGCCCGATACTGAACAGCGGGGAAGGTGGGGTAACATTTTTGTGCTGTTAGTTTTATCTGTTGCAGAAGTTGTGCTTGACAGCCTTCTATAACACAGACTCCTAAGATTCAGCCCATGCAGTTTACAGCCTTCTCTCTGTCTGTGAAACTAATCCTGGCCCCTTAATCACGACCTAACCACAGCAAATCCTCAAACACGTACAAAGGCTTAATACTATCACTTAGCTAAACCAGCTAAACATCTAACTACCCAGACTGATCCCTCGTGTGTGTGTGCGCGTGTGTGTGTGCGCGCGCGTGCGTGCATGAAAGGGGGCAATTTTTGTATTGTGAACAAGAACTTCAAAAGAATTCTTTCTGTTTGAAAAGCCTGTCATTTTTTTTGTCTAGGCCTTTGATTTTCTATAATCAATGTTTGTGCGTTAGCCAGAGGTTTTCATACTGTGTCCTTTCATGGTGTGTATTATTGTCTCATTGTTTATGATGGTCATTGTAGTGCAGCAATGTGCGTCACACTGTAACATTCTGTGTATGTCAAATATCAGAATTAATATCTGATGCTAGCTATTAAGGTGGCATATTACAATTTATTTGCCTTGCAAGACGAGCTCTGCATGAGGTTTGTGCAAACTGGGTAATAAATATCAATTTTGGTGTTTAGTCCTTCGGGCTGTAGGAAAGATAAATCGCATGTCTCATGGTAGAAACTCTCCCAGCAAGGTCAACCCTCTCCCACACTCCCACACACTCCATCCAGATATTATATGACTCTGCAGATCTGTGCAGGTCCCGCTCAGAATTGACTCCTGTGAACACAGCGGTAATTCTCCGCTTTGCTGCAGAGTTGTGTCTCAGTCGTGCCGCTGCGTTGCTACCTGCTTCTCAGTCCTGGCCAATCGGCTCTGCAGCAGCCCCGCGCTGACGTAACACGGTCAGATATTAATCAGGACGGCATGCCTCATGGTGGCAGCTCTTCCTCATTCCAGCGCTGGAGGTGCAGCCTTGAACTTTTACACTGTACCCTCCTTGTGAGTAGGCAATTCCTCAGAGGTGTTAAGACAGAAGCTCTTTTTTTCCCAGACTCAGCTGAAAGGTATTTTACCACCGAAAAATTTCTCAACATTATGAGCAAAACTAACACGTATTGAACTCAGTGAGTCGTGAGTCAGGAACGGACTAATAAATGCCCCGTCACGATGAGATTGCAGTAAAATCTCACAGGCACAAATCCACATCGCGCTCAGAAATCTCGAAAAAAAAGGCAGAGCAAAGCAGAGGGGCAGTGTTAAGAGTAACCGGTAACTTATCTCAGTTACTCATATCAGTCTAAGAAACCATATTTGGAAGAACGGTTTGTTAATATGCATGTGTTGATGTGATAATTATCGATGTGTTTCTGCCTGAGTTCTAAAAGTAAACTTGAACTCATTGCTGGCTGAGGCAAAATGTCACACGTTACATTTACATTACTTACAGTTGCTTAGCACACACCCTTATTCACAGAAACTTATGTAGTAAGTTTCTGTGAATAAGTTTCTGGCACGATTTCAGGTGTCCCGTGTGATCTGTAGACATGGAGAAAGGTGCCATCCACATTGCGCTAGTGGACTGGTCTGAAGATTGAGCTGTGACCACTTGCATGGACGCCGCTCACAGTAACCCTCATGTTTATATGACAATGGGCTCAATGGAAAAATGTACTTCCCTTAGCGCTTTTCCTCCTTCCTGTGTCAGCGGCAATGTAGCGTAATGGTAAGGCACAGGACTTGTAACAGAAAGGTTGCTGGTTTGATTCTCTGCTAGAGCACTGCTGTTGTATCCTTGGGCAAGGTACTTAACCCACAGTTGTCTTAGTAAATATCCAGCTATATAAATGGGTAACATGTTATAAGTCCCTCTGGATAAGAGTGTCTACTGAATGCCAATAATGTAATGTAATGATTTGGTCATTGTCATAGGATGTCATAGGAGGCCCTGTATTATGTTCAGTAAATTTTTCATGAAAAACAAATTAGTCTGCAAATTGTTTTTGTTTAGTGTATTTTCAAGGGATTATCCTTTGTTCTCTTTCATTATTTCTCTTTTCTTCATTTACAAGGAAATGATCCTAATTTTACTCAAAGCCAAGGACATCCTTTACTGAAACTGATGCACTCCCATATTAAGTAAGACTCTGCACGGTTTCTTCAGGAAGGGTTCAATAAAATGAGTAATCACATTTCACAGTATTACTAGTCTAGATAACTGATACAAAAGAGATATGACGTGTGGAAACCTGCCTCTGATTAGTGCACTGTTCTTGTCCTAGTTTGATCTGTAGACTGATCTGTATTTGTGCACAGCTGCCCCCTGCTGGCAGTAGACTGTATGCTTTTACTCATTTTCTCAACCACTAAACTGCAATGAAGTTTGGCACCTGTTGATAAAGCATATGCCCTTAAACTGTACGCTTCCACAGCAAAATAGCACACAGACACACACAAAGCCATGACTGTAAAACCGTTCTGAATGTCATTGTGCATTTAAATACTGAATATGTTTCCCCCAAACAAATTCTCACATCAAAACTTTGAATGTAAGTGTGTGAAATGCAAGAATGTAGTGTTCTTCCTCACTTTAGGCTTCGGGCCATCTGACTCGTCTGAGTCACGGACACTGTTGTGTGGGCTGGCTGCAGGGTGGGGGGAAAGCACAATGTTGAGAAATGCCAGCACACATGATGAGATTTCCTCTGCGCCCAGACACTGGACATTGCCTGTGGTGTGGTGGCAAGTGACGCTCTGTCCACTTCTCTTTTTACACGACAACCAAGACAACCTCATTCTTAAGGTAATAATGTAATGCTTAAGACAAAGAAGGATATATAGTGATAGTTCACCTGCAGCTTTAAAAAATAAAAAAATACTCTGCAAACTGCATTTGCTCAAGTCTAGAAAAATGACACTGCCATCAACTGCTTTTAAGATGCATGTTTAAGGTTGGGTTCAGTATGAGCACAGGACTCTTGTGAATTAATGTTGAGTTGCTGGTTTGATATCTTTGTTTTCAGTTTCAATAACACCACTTCAACAATCAAGAAGAAGAACTGAAGTGCAAACCTGAGGGCTCTCTTTCTGAGGATTGATTAGTGCTTGTTGCTATTAGCTTATTCTCACTGAAATGGTGTCCCAGAGCCCAAAGCTATGCACTGTGTCTAAACGTGTTTGTCACTCACTGCAAACAAATAGCATCATTGAAGAATTCGGTATTGCAGAATGTAGAACTCTCAAGTATGAGGATGTTCATTCTCAAACCATTGCTCAGATTCTAAAGTGTTGTTTTGATTGATAAAAAAGTTCCTGTCTTCACAACTACATACAATACAACTAATGGTAGCTATAAGTGTTTGTGCATGTGTTTCCATTTCATCCAATAATATTTAAATCAAAAACAGGATTTGGTTGTACTTCAGTGAGAAACCCTCTCACTCTGGTGGTAAGGTCATGTTGCTGGTGTCTTTGGCTGTGGTTTGAATCAGTCACACATTAATGCTGTTTGTAAGGACCAGCTTATTACGTTACATTACATCATTGTCATTTAGCAGACGTTCTTATCCAAAATGACTTGCATAGGTTACAGTTTTTACATGTTATCCAGTCTTACAGCTGGATATTTACTGAGGCAGTCGTGGGTTAAGTACCTTGTCCAAGGGTACAGCAGCAGTGCCCCAGCAGGGAATCAAACCAGCAACCTCTTGATTACAACTCCAGCTCCTTATTATGCTACACTGCCACCCCAGCTCACCTGGTAAGGGAAGTCCACAATCCACCCATTAGCATGAGCACCTGAAATCCTTTATTTTTTAAAGAAAAAAGTAATTTAATGCTTTAACGCACTCGTTTATCTCTACCAGCTAGCTTGTACCTTGTCTGGGCAACCATTGAAACGTGGTCACGCAGCACTTCTAATACTGTCGACTCCTTATGGTTTTTTGCTGTGTTGTAATCAGCCTCGCTTGTAAGTCGCTTCGGATAAAAGCGTCTGCCAAATGAATAAATGTAAATGTAGCTGTCAACAGGGAGTTAAAAACATCCATTGAAATTACTCCTTTATTCAAGCAGGTTAGCAAGTACTCATGATCACGCTGGCCATGTCCTTTCTTGTCTGTGTTGTCATCTTTGTCCACGAGGGGGCAGTGTAGTGTAGTAATTGCTTTCTTAAGACTTTCTCCAACATCTAAATGCTCAGCGCGGTTTAGGGGAATAGACATTACAGAAGATACAAAAGAGATTAGAAAACCTCTGGTGGCTGTGTGATGAGAACTTCAATTATGTGGTAGCTGTACTTAATTTAGCTTTAATGATTTCTTTTTTTAATGAGTGCATGCTTTTTAAGTTTAATAATCGTGATAAAATCAGTACTGTGAGCGTCACAATAGTTGTGATAGTATTTATATTACTATAATACAGCTCCACTGTCATGGTCTGCCCTCTGCAAAGAATATCTCGTTCTGTATGTGCAGTTACATTTTCTCACTGTAAAATGTTCATTTTCTCTCATAGCGCACACCTAGAACTTGGTCACAAAAAAATTGTTTCAAAAAACAAAAAGTTTCAGACATGCATGGAGTTCATTATCGCCATCATTACCCTGTGAATTTTAGTTTCACGTCACATTATTGTCATTTAGCAGACGCTCCTTATATTTACTGAGGCAGTTGCGGTTTAAGTACCTTCCCTAAAGAGTACAGCAGCAGTGCCCCAGCAAGGATTCAAACCAGCAGCCTTTCAGCTACGAGCCCTGCTCCTCACCGCCATGCCGCACTGCCACACTGCCGCCCGTCACTATCATCAGGAGGACAATGGCTGTGGAAGAGTCTGTGAGGAAGTGTCTCAGAGTGTACCCGGGACGCAGTGTTCCCACAGCTGGTATGCGCCTCTGGGAACAGCACTCGCAATAAACCAGACAGCGCCGTGGCAGGAACAGGGCACAGGAGGAAGCCCAGGGGGCCGGAATGTGACCACGTGCCAACCCCCCCGTGGGGCATGAGAAACGGCCCTCGCTGGGGCTGAAGCCGGGTACCCCTCTTCCAGAAGCGCTCACGCAGAGCAGCGAGGCGGGCAGTGGATGGTCAGCTTTTTGATCGGGGAAATGTGTGCTGTGAAACTGGCACGCTTTGGGACTGCAGTCTATCACAGAATCCATGGAGACATATTTTTATTATTATTCTTTTTTTTTTTTTTTATATTTTACTGCCCCACACTACCTCTCCTGACAGATTATTTTAAAGGCTGTTGAGTTAGTCCACTGGAAACATAAAAGAATGTGTATTTGAATTTAAGATGAATTATCCTATACATATCCTATACATATACTGGGGTGGCAGTGTAGCATAGTGGTTAAGGAGCAGGACTTGTAACCGAAAGTTTCCAGAGTCGGTTCCCCATGGGGACACTGCTACTGTATCCTTGGGTAAGGTACTTAACCCACAGTTGTCTCAGTAAATATCCAGCTGTATAAATGGATAAGATTGTAAAAATCTGTAACTGATGTATGTTGCTCTGGATAAGAGCGTTTGCTAAATGCCAATAATGTAATGTAATGTAATGCAATATTTGCAGGACTAAAGGTCTATGCACAGGAGGAGTCAGAGGGAAGTGGACATGTTTCAGAGGCCCCATTTCATTCCCTGCTATACGGTAACACACAGTATTCCCTGCGGTATAGTAACGGAATAGCCAGGCAGGGTTTGACGCGTGGCTTGTGTAGCCAGAGAGGGGGTGAAAGGTTCAACTGCAGCTAGTAATTCTGTTACAGCTAGCCTTACTCCAATTACTCTAACCATCTTACATCTCCCACTGCTGTTTTTAGACTGTCCCTGGCAACAATGGAGGCACTGTAACTATCGCGGCTCCCGCAGCTGATGCATTGATATGATTAATATTTTTCTGTTACTCTCCTTATTACTTTTATCTGCAACAGTAGCTGTAGCAGTCCCATTTTGTGGAAGAGGGCCTGCTGTTGTGTACATGACACTCAACTTTCAACTGGCCCCATAAAGATGCCTCTGTATAAAATTTAAATATTGAAAATGTTCATGCGTAAGTGATGATGGTTATTAGTGTATAACTGAGGTGTGATTGCATTTATTGTTACACTGACCACTCTCCTTCGCTCTGAAGGGTCATCAGGTGCACCGCCTCAGCAGAGGTAAAGACCGACAGCGATCGTGCGAAAGGAATGCTCTCGCTGCCTCGGCTTGCTGTCCCCCTAATTATTGGGGGGAGAATGTGACAGATTGTCAGGACCACGACGGATTTATGAGATTCTGATTGTAAGGCTGAACACGTAAATTACGGGCTGTTAACGAGAGGTTATATAAACGGGCCCTTGTTTTAAAGCATTTAACTTAAATGGATGTCTGTCTCTCACCCCTGATATTACCCTCTGCTGTTTTTGTTCTTTAAATTACGTTTACGTCGTCTTCCTTCTTGTTTTATTTCTTCCTCAGAGCTCAGTCACAGAGAGCCATGTATATGCATTTCCCCTCTATGGTCCTTCCGTTTTTTGAACGTCTTTTCCCTCCGAAAGTGTTCATTTTAACCGTTTTTAAAAATAAGTAGTTGTGGAAACCACCTGACTTTCCACTAGGATTCACGGTACTAACAGCCCCAGTGAACATCACTTGCGATATCAGTCATGTACCTTTGCTTCTTAAGCTGGCTTTTGAATGTGAAATAAATCGTAACTGACTTCATTCTGGAAGTGTTAATTCTACCCTCCTTTAAAATAAATAGTTGTGGAAGCCACTTAACTTTCTATTAGGATTCTGAGCGCTAACAGCTCCAGTGAACATCACTTTGGATATCAGTCATGCACCTTGGCTTCTTAACTGGCTTTTGAATGTGACATAAATAGTAACTGACTCTGCGCCTCTGGTCTATTTCAGAAAACCTCACCAGTTACTTACAAAATTCCCCAGGTCTGCTGTCTGCTCGGACTACACATGTCCCTGCAGATTCTGCCAGCCCGAAGCCACAACCTCGCATGCATGCGCGTCTGCCTCCTCGCCAGCGTTGCAGCCGAACATCCTCAGACACAGAGGGCCAGTCCTGCGGCTTTCCCATGATGCTCAGGGCTTTCTGTCTGTTTGATAACGAGGGACCCTAAACGGGACCGGTCTCTGCTAGGACGTTTCTGCTCGGGAGGTGGAGGGAAGGTGCTGGAATGTGGCCTCCTACCCCCTTGCTGTGGGAGTGGAGGGGTCAGGAAGGAGGGTGGCTGAACAGGAAATGATCTGAGCCTAATTAGCTGTACCAGGCAGGGGTCCAAGTGGCCGGCCTCCAGTGCCATTGATCCAGGTGTCCACCCTGCTGCGTGGGGCCAGGAGCCGTGTCATGTGAGGGATTACAGCGGAGCCCTCTGGCCCCACGCCGGTCATGTGAGATCCTCCTTCACAGAGAGAGAGGGGGGGGGGGGGGGGTTTCAAGCTGCTATCATTTCTGCATCTGCACCAGGCCCTGCTCTTTAGGCAAACTGTACCTACAACCTGTACCTGTAAGTATGAATCGGACAAAAATTTACTTGGGTTTTTTTCCCCCAGAGACGGACTACAGGTGTCTGAAGTAGGGAAAAGTGATGCATGCTATATTGTGAATTGTCATCTCCCATTCATCAGATTCAACAGATTTTCATGCAAGTTTACACAATTCAGAGGACTGACTGAAATCTGAAATCTTCCTCGTGTGCGTGTGAGTGGGTGAGAGAGTGTGACCAATCAGCTTTGTCTGGCCAGGGGCTTGGTGGGTGCTTTCCCTGTCCAATCAAATGCCTACCCTGGATTTATCTTTCAAAATATTCCAGTTATGAATGTATCAGCATCAGTGAATGGTAGTGTCCTACTTTACACTCTGTGTTAGGTCAGTGGAAGACTTTACCTTTTCCATTACATTGTTTTTTTTTTTTAAACAGCAGACATTCTTATCCAGAGGGATTTACATAGGTTACAGTTTTACATATTATCCATGTCTAGATATTAAGTGATGCAGTTGTGGTTTAAGTACCTTGTCCAAGGGTATAGCAGCAGTGCTCCAGTTGGGAATCAAACTGGCAACCTTCTGTTACAAGCCCTGCTCCTTACCACTATCTCACAGTGCTGTTAATAAAGTCAATGATATGTGAGGTGGAGGTGATCCTTTAACAGCACAGCTTGCTTTGCAGGTAAAGGTAACCCGAGGAGAGCCTCACACGGCACTGCCAGCATCACTCTGCTGACTCGCAGCACTGCGGGTCCGAGCAGGTGAGCGTGAATCAGCTGGGCGAGGCAATAGTGACACCAGGGTGTGAAAACTCACAGCTCCGGGTTTTCCCCTCACCTGGATCGGAGCGTCACCCTCTCTGCGCACACAGACGGGCTATTCACCAGCCCGACCCGGAGCACGGCGGTCCGTGCTGTCCTCAGACGAACCCTGCAGGGACGCTGAGGAGTCCGACCGGGGAGCACCACGCACGGAACACCCTGAGGAGGGGACCCCTACTTTTGCCTGACATTTATTTTGCCAGGTAGATGTTTTCTGATAAGCACTTCACTTTCCCTCACCAGTCATATTTATCTTGTCACGGTGTCTGTCAGTGAGAGATAAAACACGTTTCCTAAATAAGGTTATCATTCTGTGCCATTGTCTGAGAGGTGTGACATTCCAGGCATATGTGACACATTCTAAAGATCAACAGAGTATTTCTAAACAAGAATGGACTTGGAGCTATTTGATTAAGAGGACTCTTTACTCTTACTTGTTTTAGCAAACAAGCTCTAAGTCATAACTCAGCACGTGTGTGTGGCGTCTCCACTTTCAGCATATACGATTACTGCAAAGATTTGAGTTAAAATCATGTTCCCTTATCATCTTCCCCAGAGCTGAGCGATAAAGAAGGCAAGTCAACTGAACACCGTAACAAGACAGAATTGTGTTTTTCTTTGGAATACGTTTTTCCTTAGGGCAGAATAACATTGCGAATATATGTATGTATGTTTGTTTTACATTAGCGCATAATATATTCCTTTCATTCCTTTTACTGCTAGAACAAATATTTCCAGCGTTATCTATTAGCGGAGGATTCTGTAATATTAATTTTTCTCCAATCGCTATCTCGCTAGGTTTAGTTGCTGCACTACAAGTCTCAAATTTAGTTTTATTGTCAGGTGTTTTTCCAACCACTAGAGGAGGCTAAAATGGTAGAGGTCACTCAGTTAAAATGCAGTAATCATGAGAACGCTGTTCAAATGCCTAACACTTGTTAGGTTAATAGTACGTTATTAAATTCCTACTTTAAGTGGAATTTCAATAATTAAAATTAAAAATAATTTGGCACTTTGATTTCGGTAATAAAACGTTACGGAAGTGACGAGACAAAATGTGTCAGCAAGTGGCAAGTCATAAACTATGCTGTTTTTGAAATTCTGATCTCTAAATAAGACATTAAGAGGTTAAGAAAACAATGTCCTCATACCTGCACACAGCCTACACCGTCACTGCGGAACCCTGCGAAGCTTACGCTTGCGCTCTATAGTTT
This sequence comes from Megalops cyprinoides, assembly GCF_013368585.1. NCBI lineage: Eukaryota > Metazoa > Chordata > Actinopteri > Elopiformes > Megalopidae > Megalops > Megalops cyprinoides. Next base: position 38,045,644 of record NC_050588.1, on the reverse strand, counting down.
AGCATTACATTAATACACAAACATGATAGAACTACAGAATAAAGTCATGTATCAAGGAACGTTTCGCTCTTAATTGATTGTATTTGGCTACATTAAAGTCATGTCGACCAACTAGAGTAAACTTGAAAACCGACGTGGCTTTCTCTGTCATCGCCGAATCACGTTCGGTTACCATCATTAGTGTGGCTACACACTCCCCCAGTGCTGACTAGGGGGTAGCTGTATAGCAGCCTACGTCACGCGTGGTCACTCGTTGCCCTCCATGTTTTGGGAAAGTTTAGAGTTAACAGGAAAACACGTTTTGAGAGAGAAAAAAACGGGGCAATGCGCTTTAAAGCCGCTGGCGCTGTGAGATCTCCACACTATAGCTTAAAACTGCAAGCTGCCTATTTCTCTTTTTCTTTTTTCCCCGTGTGGTGTCGGTGCGCGGAGTAGCTGGTTTAAGCGGTCAGAGGGTTGCCCATGGGGTTCTTTTAAAAAATGACGACTTGCGCAAGTGCTAACAACCAACAGGTCAACTGCATTGTTGGACACCGTGGTCTGTCGTGCCCTTCTCCGGCGAGCGGACGCAGTCGGGCGCGCTGCCGCGTATGAGCCACCGCGGGACCGGGTCTCGGCTCCGCCAGCTCTGAGGTTCAGGATGAGAAAACCCAGAGTGGGTCGGATGGTTCTGGCGACATGCGTGGGGTCTTTCATCATTGGCATATTCTACTTTCAGAGCAACTTAAAGCCAGGTAAGTTATAACAACATAACAAGGTATAAACGAACTAGCAACCATAGGTTATTATTATTATAGATACATCGTTAAATTGATCATTGTTAGGTTACCTGTATAACGCTTGTGTTGCTTTAAAAAGCTCGCTCTTGCATGCTGAACTTACAGTGCGAACGCAACAGGTAGCCATACCTCTTGCGGGTGCTATAAGTCCATAAACTGCAGTAAGTGGATACAGCAGGGGCTATATGGGAGTAAAGTGCTTCCCTACAGGCAATGCCGCGCCGGTTGTTCACGGTTAAAGTTGGCCAGCAAGACGCATTACCCTGACATGAAAATGCAGAGAACTGGCAACACTTTAGGTAAATAAGCGCGGTCTTCATTTGTATTCGTGTCGCTGCGTTACCCACAAGTTTAAAATTCGATAACCGTACCACTCCCAGTTTTGAATTAAAATTACACACCATACTTAACGTTCTTTCCCGCAGAAAACTGCAAAATAACGTTTGACGTCTACCATTCATTCGCTTGGTGACGACTTTATTCTGAATGTGTTCTTTTTAGTGAGTTTTTAAACGCACCGCAAAGGGTTGCATCCCAGGAACAGAATGTGTGACGGTGACTTGGATGTAATTTGGTAGTCCCTCTCTGTTTCATCGGGGGAAAGTTTTCTCTGACGGTCCTTGAAGGCACGCTAGAAAACGATGGTTTTGTGAGCCGAGAATCTGCCAGGATTTGCGAGTAGAGAATCAAAATTAAGTCAGAACTGTCCGGAGAGCGCAAAATCGTCTCCCATCTGAAACCATCCTATTTCTTGGACTGAAACTCTGGAAAAGTGTGTTTCATCTTTTTATTGCGTTGGACTGTTCACAGCTGTCATCTGTCAATATCTTATTTTATGGATAATAATGAACAGCAGGATCCTTTATATTTGTTTATCACATGTGCAAAGTAGTAGCTAGTGTGAGAGTGATGAATAGTGTTTATGAATGGTTGTTACTGACACTATTGTCTTGTTTAGCTGAAGTAAATTGCTGATAAATTCATCATAAACTTCATCGCAGTCTCTCCGGCTGCATCAGCAGTCTCCTCCATATTCTTCGCACTTGACCCTCTTAAGTTTTACACAGCCAAAGCAACGCCTCAAAATGCGCATTCTTGAGCCATAGTTTGCGGGTTAGTGGCTGTTCTGCATTTCTAGTCACCGTTGAACCCACAGTTTTCTTTTTTTCAAGGTCGACTTTAACGATTTTGTTCAGCGTTCAGAGTCCGGTGAGTTACAGTTTGTGTGTCCATGAGAAACTCCAATAAAAGAGGGAAATGGCTTAACTAATAAAGCGCTTCATTATGGGACCCCGGGGCCTCGCCGTGTCGGTGGACTCGGAGAATGCAGCCAGCGCTCGTGGGCTGCAGCGCTCCTGCCCGGCCGGTCAGTCCTTCCCTCGGCTTCCACACAATGGCTGCATTCAGCCTGGCAGAGCAAATCAAGATCACATCATGGACTTGCCCAGTGTGCAAGCCCCCCCCCCCCCCCCCCCCCCCCCCCCCCCCCCCGCTTTGGGCCGGTTTCCTGACGTTCCCTGTTCCCTGGGTTTGTATTACGTTAGTTTAAGATCCCTGCGAGTACACTGATGTACAGTCTGTGCGTTAGCTTTGGCTTTGGCAGTGTAAAATCAAACAGCTGTTTAGTGCAAACCATGAGTGCACTGCATGTCATAGCGATACTGCACGGCTGAAACTGGCAGTGAAACTGAACATGAGCTTCTGGTTAAGCGGTGATAAGCTTCTCATCTCTCCTTCCTGAGAAAGTGAAGGTTGGTTTGTATTAAAGAAAACCAGCCAGTGTTCTGTATTTCATTTACTTACACACCGTGTGAAATACATTAAAGAAGCTTGGAAGAGTTACAGAGGATCCCAGTAAGTTCCCTGTTTAAACAGAAGCGGCTCCTTTCCTTCCTCTTGCATCCTGTGTTCTAGTGGGCTCTGTGGGGATCTGTCTCTTTACTGTAGTATAATGTCTGTTCACTGCAGTACAGTGTCTGTTTTGCTGTAGTACGGTGTCTCTTTACTGCAGTATAGTGTCTGTTCTGCTGTCGTACAGTGTCTGTTCTGCTGTAGTAGAGTGTCTGTTCTGCTGTGGTACGGTGTCTCTTTACTGCAGTATAGTGTCTGTTCTGCTGTCGTACAGTGTCTGTTCTGCTGCAGTATAGTGTCTGTTCTGCTGTGGTACGGTGTCTCTTTACTGCAGTATAGTGTCTGTTCTGCTGCAGTATAGTGTCTGTTCTGCTGTAGTAGAGTGTCTGTTCTGCTGCAGTATAGTGTCTGTTCTGCTGCAGTATAGTGTCTGTTCTGCTGTAGTATAGTGTCTGTTCTGCTGTAGTAGAGTGTCTGTTCCGCTGGTGTTTAGTACATTATCGTGTATGCAAGCAGTTCCTGTACAGATGGTTAACACTGTCAAAGTTCGATATAATAACATAATAACAGGCTACGCTCTGTGTTGGATCTATTGTCTCTAGCCAGGAAACTGAAAAAGCCTGACATTTTGTGGTTGTATCGCAAAAATAGCCGCATGTTAATCCAGAATGCTGTGACCTAAGGTTCTGTGTGTGGTTTCAGGGGCGGTCACTGGCGCTTTGGGAAGCAGTGCACTGCAGAGCCAGAGTAGGCCGGGCTGAGGAAAGGCACGAAAACAGAAAGAAAGTGAACAGAGGGTCGGGTTAATGTTGGGCTCAGCCGTTAATAACAGCGATTGCTGTGCATTGAACTGTAGCCCTCGCCACCGCAGAACCGTCGCATACCTGCGCTGTCTGGACGTGACCGGAGAGGCCTGGGGCCAGAGCTGACCCACTAAGTATACCGTTGCCAGTGCTGTTTGCGAGCTCTGCAACAGGAAAAACCCTCAAGGCATCTTTCTCTCAGAGCCTGGTGAATACAACGCTAACAGGTTTCCACCCTTTCCTCAGTTTTCTGTTTGTGTCAGTGCTGCTGCTCGTCTCACCAATGCCACTGTGTCACCTCCGAACCAGTAGAAGAGCACATAGAACTAATCATAATAATAGTTAATAATAAACCCTCCTCTTCGTAGCTTCACTGGAAGCATCCGGAAGCCTCAGCGGAAGGCGATACATAAGACAGTCCGCATGAGGGACTACAGGTATACTTTACATATAAGAAGATATTACATGAATGGTGTTAACACAACATTCGTTTACATGGATGGAACAAAAATCACAGCAGCACCTCTGACTTTGGTGAGACAACAAAGCAGAACATGTGCCCCTCCTTTCCCTCATGGCAGCCACAGGCAACTCTGCTTAAACCTGCTCATGTGGGTGCACAGCATATGTAAGCCACCTTGAGGGGAAACCATGTTCTAATGTGTGCACACGGGTAGCAGCCTCAGCAGGCGTTCCCAGCTCAAGAAAGTAGCACAGGGAGGAAGAGTATAACCGTAAGGTAGATTAGGATAGGTTTTTACCTGCCCTCTACCTGCCCTCCCTACAAATGTGTGTTTCCTTTGATGAAGTATGCTGTGATTGCTTCCTGATCACGATGCATCATGAATTCCGCCACACACACAGTCATGGCTTTATGCTGATTTATATCCGGGATCGATGTTAACTTTTGTGCTTGGCAGGCATCCTTATGCCAACAAGGGGATTTTTCTTGGTCTTGGTTTTTCTAATTCTTAAGCCCTGCAGCCAGCCGGCCGAGAGATTGCACCTGTTTACCTCATCATACGTTCTTTTAGAGCTGAGAACCGATAGATTTATTCCTTTTTTGGATGGAAAATCCAATCTCAATGTGGAGATAACATTCTGCCCTTTAACGTAATTAACCTCTCAGTAAATCATTTGAGCATTGGAATTAACCCGGGGCCCCAGTTATTATATTTTGAAATCATTCATAAGGAAAAGTTCCCTTTGATGTCAACTGCTTGAGTTCTGAAGACTCACATGAAGCGATTTTGTCTTCTTTTCATTCTCTAAAACCTCATTATGTCCATCGAACAAGAGCAGCAAAAAGGAGGGAAATGTATTGATTTGACTGAAGTCAGAGCAGAGCGTGTCTTACAGCTGTCTTACAGCACGCTTTCTGATGTGACAGATGTGCATCCTCTCATATTTTATTGCTAATATATCTTTTTTTTCAGTAGATGTTAAAGTAAATATGAGCCACAGATGCGCATGACACGGTGGGTAGCGTTCTTGTAAAGCTCTTGCCGAGGCGAGCGTCGGCTGGCACGCAGATGCGGGCGCGTTTTCGGCAGCCGCCCCGGTTACAGCACATCTGCGGCGAGCTTCTCGTGTCTGAGTGGGCGTCGAGCAGGAGGACCCTCCCAGCTGGGCGTTGATGGGTCGCGGGCTCTGGTGCGGAGTTCGGTTTTTGACAGGAACAGGAATACGCATCACTCCTGCTCCACTGTGCACTTCCTGAACCCGGGCCACCAGGGGAAGGGGCACAGGAAGGGTGCTAGCGAGATTAGAGACGGCTTTCTCCGGCTCGGGTGGGCGAACGTGAAGGGGCTTTACCGAGAGTGATTAGCAAGCGCCACATCAGGGTTTGAAAGCAGAGACTCTCTTTGGGCTGAAAATAAAAAGCGAGATCGTTATCTGTTCTCGGTGGAGCACGCTGGCAGCACTGCGGTCAGCCTGACTGCTTCCCCCTTGTCACCAGTCCCCTCACCCCCACCACAGCACAGAGCGGCGTTCAAGCAATCATAAGATATGACGCGTTTCAAAATGAAGAATGTGATCGAATGAGTCAGCAGAGCCTTTGTTCCCTGCTGATGAATGGGCATGTAGTTCGTGTACTTTACCAGTTGGCAGTCACTTCATAACAAGCCTTTAAAAAGGTGATGTACCAACAGTTCCAGTGAAATGTTCACAGTTCTGTTGAAATCACACTTTTTTCAATATGATATTTTAGTTATCAGTTATTGCTAAGTCTGAAATTCATTGTGCTAACTGGAGTTCATAATGCTAACTCTGAAACTCATAAGTCTGAAATTTGTGATGCTAAGTATGAAATTCATGATGCCAACTGTACTGCATCACAGAGAGTTATCTTCAGAGGGACAGTCTGTGGCTGTGCTGGAATGTCAATGCACTGAATACAGGAACATAAGCACACAGTAACATAAGTATACTGTAAGTAACATGAATGTGTTTACAGTAAGTAACATAAGTATACAGTGAGTAATATAAATAAATGTACAGTGTACGGTGCAGGCCACACACCACCCCCTTTTGCGCACTAGTGAAGGCTAGTGACAGAGTCTTCCATCTGTTTCCTCTGATCTTCATTTTCGACACCGGTGGCCTTCATTAGCAGCGCGACAAAACTGGCATGCTCAGCAACTAAAATAGCATCAGCAGTGCTGCCACGAATTAAAACGAAATCTTTGAAATGTAAGGGGGGAAAAAAGCTGGCATGTAGATGTTTCTCTGGAAAGCCCAGTGGCCGTTTGGTCTTCAAACAGAACCAGCTGGCCCGTATTTACTGAAGAATGTTGCACTAACACAGCAGGGCCGAGCCACAGAGACCGCTGAGCTGTTCGACTTGGAGAGCTCAGAAAGGCTCTTTTTTTTGGGGGGAAAAAAAACCTCCCTCCCACTTCCCTCTCTGACAGTGCGCGTATCCATTCCATGTCGCACGGCACCGCTCTCCACCCGAACACCTTCCTGTGCCAGTCCAGGGCTGGTCCGGCGTGCGAGAGGCCTGTGTTCGGCACGGCCTGCTGCCCTCACAGGCCAAGTCTCACCCAGACAGGGAGGAACACACCACCCTTCACCCTGCCTGCCGCTGGCCGGCAGGACACACACACACACACACACACACACACACGCGCACACACACACACACACACACAGCTCTTTTCTGTGTGTGTGTGTGAGTGGTTGAGTGCGTCAGTGAGTGCGTGAGTGAGTGAGAGAGTTATAATCAGTTAAAATCTGGTTTATATATGTGAAAAATATAACTGAGAAAAAATGATTTAGCCCCAGATGTTTGAAACTTCTGCAATAAATGTAGTTAGGCCACAGCTCTTTGGGTTGGCTTCACTGCCGTGGTAGGATCAGACTGTAAGCCTGAGTAAAATGGCACTGTATTTGTGGGAAATTAAAAAAAAAAAAAAAAGAAAATTCACCTCGTTTCAAATTTATGCACATTTCTCATGATGTTGAGCTCAGACGCGGATGTTCTCAGATGAGAGATGCAGTCAGAATGCTTACCAGTGCCATACTGTGTCATGAAAGAAGTATAAGTGTAATGAATATATGCAGTTTATGAAAGAAAGTTTCTAAAATTTAATTGAGAAAAACATATTTAGCCCCATTATTTTTAAACTTCAGCATTAACTGTAGCTAGACTACAGCTCTTTGGGTTGGCTGTACTGCTGAGTTCGGACTGCAAGCCTGCGTAAGGGTGAGAGTAAAATGGTAGCTTTCCAGCTCCTCCTGAGTCCTGTGAGGGGGGACCACATGTCCCGTGCTGCAGCTGTGTGAGAGCTGTGCTACCTGGCCCACATGTGCTCCTCATTAGAGTGCTCTCCACAGGGAGCCCCCCCCCCCCCCTTTCCAAACTTTATGACTTTCTGTCTCGGATTTCTCTCAGCAAACAGGTATTTCACCGGAGGAGGCCTTACCTTTAGGGGGACGGGGTTGAGGTACCGGAGGCGGGCCCGGCAGCGTAGCTCCGCGGGTGCGGGTGTGGGGGTGTGGTTGTGGGAACGGGTCCGCGTGTGGGTTGTTTTCATGTGGTAAGCTGGTACGCATCATTTTGCATCTGCGCAGTGTTACTCTCTGGTACTGTACTGAAATATGCGCCAGTGCAGGGCTCGGCTTATGGAGATCAGTGCTGTAAAATCTGCCGTGCGAGCCGTCTGTTCTGAGATCAGCTCCCTGCAGAGTGCTTTACGTAAGGCCGGCCTGTTAGGAATTCCAGATTCTCAGCCACCTCCCCTTTAATAAATCAATGCATGACCCCCAGGCCACCTTCCCTTTAATAGACCCATGGTAGCGCTCACGGAGGCACACACCATCAGTGCCTCCGAGTGTGGAGTGACGATCAGACCACCTTTAGCGTTTTCCCCCTCCTCTATGTACACACATTAATAGTGTAAAAGGTATGGAAAAGGAGGTGCAGCCACAATGGTGGGCAGTGATCATCGGGCTCCATGCTTTGTTGGCAGCTGACATGGTTTCAGACCCAGGCTGTAAGGCTCAGCTTCTACATATACATTTACATGTTTTCATTTGGCAGACGCTTGTATCCATAGCGACTTACAAGTGAGGTACTGTACGGCGCAAGCAAAACACCTTTGAAGTGTCTAGTTGAGTGAACCGTTCAGGAGCCCCGCCAGCTTGTGTTCTGACGTGTGCTTGCTCTCTCAGCTTCTGTCAGTGAGGCCATGTGGCTCAGCCGACGGTGTTTACCTCCGGGTTTTTCACTCTTTTGTCCACCTTTCACGACGGCAGGTAACCAGCTCTTGGGTGACATGCAGCCTGTCCCCGAGAGAAAGCACCTGGAATTGGCTTTAGTGATTAGGCTAAGGGTATTTATAGAGGTGAATGTTTAGAGCTTTTAAAAATATTAGGATGAGGTGAGATTAGTTGACAGGATTAGGGTAAAACTCACACCAGAACTTCACAGCGGGCTGCAGCCTCTGTCCCGGGCACTGGGCCAGCCCGCTCTCTCGGACATTAGCTTTACTATCAGACAGGTTTGGAGAAATACTGCACGCGGTCATTTTGCGCTGGGAGCAAATCTCCTCTGAAAATATGTCATTATAGCTGGAACAGTACAGTATTTGCTGATCTCCCCATCAGCCAGGATGTCTAGAACATGCAGGGCTACCACTTGAGTACAGAAGGTCTTCTCTAACCTCTTGCTGGCTTGAACACAACCAGCCAAATTTTGTTGGTTGAACCACTTTGGAACCACTTTAAAACCCAGCAATGGCTTCTAGTCTGTGGCAGGCCCAGTAATGGTGTTAGAGCTAGAACACCGCTAAAGGATGAAAAACATTTTTTGTATGACAGAGAATTTCCAGATGGATTTTGGTCTACCAAATCCAGGTTAGGACAACTGGCACAGTACACAAGCCAGATCGTTGCCAAACCAAACAAGAAAATTTTGGATAATTTTTAATTAAGTGAGCGTGGTCAGCAGTTAACTGCGGTGAATAATTGGATGTGCTGTGTAAGCTGAGGAAACCTGGTTGCAGATGTTTCAGATTGGATTACGTGGCAGTAAGTGACCAGAGTGTCTGCGCTGGAAATGAATCTCTTCCCACTTAGTCCCACCCTGCTCTTTCTGTGCCTTTTAAATGAATCTACAGCCACTCTGTGCTGCTGCTTACAGACTGGGGCCCCAAAGCTGTGGAGATATGTGTTCCGATCTGTCAAGAGAAATTCCACTCTGGAGAGAGAGGAAACACACATGCGACCACGTGTGTATGTGCACACGTGTGTGCGTGTGTGTACGTGTCCATGTGTGTATGTGCACACGTGTGTGCATGCGACCATGTGTGTATGTGCACATATGTGCGCGTGTGTGTGTGTGTCCATGTGTGTATGTTCACGTGTGTGTGTGTGTGTGTGTGTGTGTGTGTGTGCGCCTGTCTGTGTGTCTCCATGTGTGCATGTGCACACATGTGTCTGTGTCCGTGTCTGTGTCCGTGTGTGTGTGTGCGCGCGCGTGTGTTTGTGTGTCCCTGTGTGTGTGCACACATTTGAGTGTGTATGTGCACATGTGCATATGTGTATGTGCATGCGTGCATGTGTGTCTGTGTCTGTGTGTGTGTCTGTGTGTGTGTCTGTGTGTGTGTCTGTGTGTGTGTCTGTGTGTGTGTCTGTGTGTGTGTCTGTGTGTGTGTGTGTGTGTGTGTGTGTGTGTCCGTGTGTCCGTGTGTGTGTCCATGTGTGTGGGTGCTGTGTGCGTCCGTGTGTGTGTGGGTGCTGTGTGCGTCCGTGTGTGTGTGGGTGCTGTGTGTGTCCGTGTGCGTGTGGGTGCTGTGTGTGTCCGTGTGCGTGGGTGCTGTGTGCGTCCGTGTGCGTGGGTGCTGTGTGCGTCCGTGTGTGTGTGGGTGCTGTGTGTGTCCGTGTGTGCGTGAGTGCTGTGTGCGTCCGTGTGTCCGTGTGTGTGTGTGTGTGTGTGCTGTGTGTGTCCGTGTGTGTGTGTGTGCATCCGTGTGTGTGTGTGTGTGTGTGTGTGTGTGTGTGTGTGTGTGTGTGTGTGTGTGTGTGTGTGTGTGTGTCCGTGTGTGCGTGGGTGCTGTGTGTGTCCGTGTGTGCGTGGGTGCTGTGTGTGTACGTGTGTGCGTGGGTGCTGTGTGTGTCCGTGTGTGCGTGGGTGCTGTGTGTGTCCGTGTGTGCGTGGGTGCTGTGTGTGTCCGTGTGTGCGTGGGTGCTGTGTGCGTCCGTGTGTGCGTGGGTGCTGTGTGTGTCCGTGTGCGTGTGTGTGTGTGTGTGTGTGTGTGTGCGAAGGTGCTGTGTGTGTCCGTGTGTCCGTGTGTGTGTGTGTGTGTGTCCGTGTGTGCGTGGGTGCGTGGGTGCTGTGTGCGTCCGTGTGTGCGTGGGTGCTGTGTGTGTCCGTGTGTCCGTGTGTGTGTGTGTGTGTGTGTGTGTCCGTGTGTGCGTGGGTGCTGTGTGCGTCCGTGTGTGCGTGGGTGCTATGTGTGTCCGTGTGCGTGTGTGTGTGTGTGTGTGTGTGTGTGTGTGTGTGTGTGTGCGAAGGTGCTGTGTGTGTCCGTGTGTCCGTGTGTGTGTGTGTGTGTGTCCGTGTGTGCGTGGGTGCGTGGGTGCGTGGGTGCTGTGTGCGTCCGTGTGTGCGTGGGTGCTGTGTGTGTCCGTGTGTCCGTGTGTGTGTGTGTGTCCGTGTGTGCGTGGGTGCTGTGTGCGTCCGTGTGTGCGTGGGTGCTGTGTGCGTCCGTGTGTGCGTGGGTGCTGTGTGTGTCCGTGTGTGCGTGGGTGCTGTGTGTGTCCGTGTGTGCGTGGGTGCGTGGGTGCTGTGTGCGTCCGTGTGTGCGTGGGTGCTGTGTGTGTCCGTGTGTCCGTGTGTGTGTGTGTGTGTGTGTGTGTGTCCGTGTGTGCGTGGGTGCTGTGTGCGTCCGTGTGTGCGTGGGTGCTGTGTGACTAAGGAAAGCAGCAGGATCAGTAAAGCCATGGGAGGCCCCACCCCCCGGGTGCCGCTGCATCCACGTCTGCATGAGGACGGAGCTCTATTTAAAGCATCTGTCCTCTGGCAGCCTCCTGGCCGTCGGGCGGCCGCATGGTAATGCAGGGCGCGCTTTGATATTTGATGTGGATGTCATGTGGTGATTTTGGAAAACAGATTTTAGAGAATGAGCTGAAAGATAGAAATTAGAGAAAAAAAAAGATAAAAGAGCGGCTGGGAGGAAAGAGGACTGGAGTAGGCACTTCCTTGTTTATTTTTAGTCTAGATGCCATGGTGGTTCAGGTGTCTGGGGTGTCTCCCTGGCATTAAACACCTGTTATGAAGAGGATCATGTCCTTGACCCGGTGTGTTTGATAGCTGCCAGTGTAGATTGTCTGTAGTGGTGTGGTGTGGTCACAGGTTAGCCTTCGGTCAGTGCTGTGTCCTGGACTGCCTGCTTCTGATCCACACTGCGTTGCCTTCGTCAGCTCTGCAGGGATTAGGCCCGGAGTGTCCCCGCAGACTCGGGGCAGATTCTCACGGTGTTGGCACAGGTTGGCGTGCCATCAGATCCAGCCAGAGGGAAGTCTGGGTCGCCCTGCAGCCCTGGCGCGGGCCAGCCGGAGGGCAGACAGCACACACAGGGCCTCTGTCTGAGGGAACGGCCCCGAATGGTGACCGCACTGAGACAAACACGCAAACACTCCCCTACCACATACTGTGACACAGCAGGAGGGACAGGGACACCCGAAACCACACAGGGGCAGATACCCCCCCCCCCCCCCCAAAGGGACACAGACACTGGTCACCCGCCTCGCTGCTGTGTAGAGGAAGAGGCTGAGTTTTGGGTATTTCAAACAGTTGTGAGATAAGGCACATGGTTAACTGTGAGGTTACTGGTCCATTTGTTAGAAATGCATCTTAGTGTTTGCTATTAGGTACAGATCTAGTAATATGGAGAACAGTGAAAGAGTATAGAAACGCTGTGTACTTTCAGTTTTTTTTTTTTTTTTTAATCAAAATTTTATTAAGTCTGAAAGCATGTTTCTGTGATCTCTTTGCAATGAGCTGTCATTTAAATCATAAGAACAATCAGATGTTAAAAAAGGGCCTGTCGACAAGATGTGGTTGATTGTTTGAAAATTCTGCATTAAGGGCATTTTATTTTTGTGATTCCATTACATTAGATTATATTATTGTCATTTTGCAGACACTCTTATTGAGAGTGACTCCTGTACAGTAGGTTACAGTTTAATCCAGATAGACAGCCGGATATTTACTGAGGCCATTGTGGGTTAAGCACCTTGTCTGAGGGTACAACAGCAGTGCCCTAGAGGGGAATCAAACCACCAACCTTTGATTATGAGTCCTGCTTCTTACCACTGTGCTACACTGCTGTCCACTGGTGACTTGCAGTGAATGCTCAAAAGTCTGGCGCAGCTTTCCCCTGATGAAGGCAACAACCAAAGACCAGCCTGTGACCAGTGAAGTTGAGACAGTAAGTGTTGAGCTAAGCCTGAATCTCTACACTAATTCACACACCTACATCAATCACCAGTCCAAAGGCATATTGCTTCATATCCTCTTTCCCAACAGTTTGCTTTTATTTATTTGTTTATTTTTCAAAGATCTGAAATATCCAGTTTGTTTCAGCAGAAGAAGCTTGCTGTCTTAGCTCCGCTCTGTATCGTCATGACGTTTGCGAGTTATAGGGCTGACCGCACCTCGTGACCAATGCTTTAACTGATGAGTGTACACGTCTGATCCCTGATAATCAGATAACATATTCTGTTCCTTATCATGTAAAAAAAATTGTTTAAGGAGAGGATGTCGTATGAAGGCAGAGGTGTGAGCATGTTTGGGCCTGCTCTCGCCTATGGCTGGGGAGGGAGGAATGTGGCTCGTTAAACAACCTCATGGTGAAGAGAGGAGGTGTCTGAGGGAGGAGGAAGTGTCTGAGGGAGGAGGAGGTGTCTAAGAGAGAAGGTGGTGTCTGAGGGAGGAGGAGGTGTCTGAGAGTGGAGGGGTGAGAGAGGAGCTGTCTGAGAGAGGAGGGGGTGTCTGAGAGTGGAGGTGTCTGAGGATGGAGGTGTCTGAGAGAGGATGTGATGTTGGGGGGGTGTTGTCTGAGAGCAGAGGAGGCGTCTTGGAGAGGTGTACCTCCTGCCCCCCTCCAGCCCAGACTACAACAGAAAGGGAGCCGAAAACACGCTGAGGATGTGGTGTATCCCGTTTGCAGCCTCGGGGTCGGGGGGTAGCCTACACCCCGCGCGTATGCAGCAGTGGGACCGCTCTGTGCAAACAAAGCAGGAGGAATTTCAGGAATCTGACGAGCTCTTAATTAACCGAGTAAGGTAAGAGCAGCGGAAAGTGAGTGAATAGCTCTCGCTGTGGGCTCGGGATGGGCAGCACAGGGCAGCTGGCTGGATGAATCGGGGGCTTCAGGCCCATCTTTCACCACCTCCTTATTGATCGTTATTGTGTGGGGCACCGTGCCCCCCCCCCAGCGGGGTCCTGACGGCCCCCTGCTGCAGCCTCTCGGGCCCTGCTAGCATACCTCCCCTGCGGTGAAGCCTGTACCTCCCGCAACGCATTATAACTGTGCTCCTCGAACCCGTGACAGTCTGTCCTGCATGTCTACAGTATTACAAGCGTCACACTCCCCAGAAGAGTGACTGACATTAGGATGGCAGTGTGGCAGAGTGGTAGGCTTATTACATCACATAACATTACATTATTGGCATCTAGCAGACGCTCTTATCCAGAGTGACTTACATCGATTACGCTTTTTTTTTTTACACAGTGTTATCCAGCTGATGTTATAAACAGCTGTATATTTACTGAAGCAATTGTGGGTTAAGTACCTTGCCCAAGGGTACAGCAGCAATGCCCAAGTGGGGAATCAAACCGGCAACCTTTCAGATACAAGCCTTAACCACTGTGCTACACTGCCACCCCCTTATAACTTACAGCTTATAATTGAAAGGTTGTTGGTTTGATTCCCCACTAGGGCACTGCTCTTGTACCCTTCGGCAAGGTACTTAACTCACAATTACATTTACATTTGCTTTTATTCCTTTGACAGACACTTTTATCCAAAGCAACTTACAAATGAGGTAGAGTACAACACAAGTAAAAAAATCATAAGGAGTCAACAATATTAGAAGTGTTGCATGACTGGGTTTCAATTATTGGCCAGACAAGGTACATGCTAGCTGGTAGAGATAACAAGTGCGTTAATTCGTTAGTTCCTTTTATTTAATAGTTTAGTAGGAAACAGTTTTGAGACATGAGGAATTCCTTTAGGTAGTAGTGTTTCAATTGCCTCAGTAACTACCCAGCTGTATGAATGGATGAATGTAACCTAGTCGCTCTGAATGATAGTATAATGTCATGTAATGGATGTAGCCGATGGATCCTAACATGTATAGTCGGTCATTGATTGATCATAATTTCCCTGTGCTTGTTGGCGATGTTGTCATGGCTGCGGTTGTTGCAGGGTTTTATCCTCTCTGCTGTTGGCTGGGAAAGCTTATTCTTGCCCCTCCAGATCTGGAACTCTGATCTCTGGGGATCCAGCTCTCAGAAAGGGCCCCAGAAACCTTTCTGCAACACAGTAATTTACCAGGCGTCAGGGGGAGGCACGAGTGGGGGGGCGTCACATATTGGAATTTTCAAAAACCAGATGGGGAGCGCTGAACCTGATCGTGGAGTTTGGGAGGCCTAGCAAAAGTGTGCGGCCCTGTCTCTACGGGGGGGGGGGTGCTGAAAGGCAAGTGTGGCCTCATATATGCTGTTAGCAGAGGAAATGGTAAAGGAGGAAAAGCATTCGTTCATGACCTCAACAAGTCTGCTCATTTGTCAAGTAAAAAAAAAAAAAAACATCGCGTTTCAGCACTTTCTGTTTATATCTTTAATTAAAGCCGGCGTTTAGCACTCCCTGCCCGGCGGTACAAAGCCCTTTTGTTCAGACAGGATGGTAGCAGTTGGGTTTAAGCCGTTAAGCTTGGGTATCTGTTGCTGATGGCTTCTCCCAGGGCAGACGTCCCTTGCAGCTCTGGGAGCCGCCGTGCGAAACCCAACACTGACTTCAAGAGCAACTGTCTCCCATTAGCGCTTAATCTCTGAGCGAAACCCGATGCTGGCCCTGGTGGAAAGGCTACGGCTTTGAATTTCCTGAAACGCTCAGACGTTTAGCTAGAGGTCAGGGTGGACATGCGCTCTGGGAAATTTCCCCCGCCACCGCACTCTAAGATTGTAAATGTCTTTGTATGTATATTTCAATAAATCAAACAAATCCCAACCACTCAAGTCCTCTAAATGTCCCAGGAAGTGCAGCTGCACCCCTTTTCCAGTAATGGTTAGGATTTGGTTGTTAAGATTCGTTTACCTGCTATCAATTACTTTCTACCTTTGAAGCCTCTTTATGGCCTTTGCCAGCTAATGGAAAAACACCTGAGTCGTTAGCACTGACAGAGTGGTGATTCATGTCAGTGTGGTCACTTGTTTTGTGTCAAAGTTGACAAGTCTGACTGTGGAGATAAAGCGAGAAGGCGCGTTAGAGATGGTGAACACAGGAACAGTACACTGGAAAGTACAGAAGATTCACAGGCCCTTTTTTTTTCGAGAAACCGAGGCTTTCGTGTTTACAACGGGGAGCCGTCTGAGAACGCTGGGCGTCCTGTTAGCGGGCTCGCTGGCGGGGCAGGGATGTGGAAAGCTGTTTGTCGGTTTGTGTGCTCCCACACTGTGGCCCTCTGTCAGACTGTCCCGGGACGATGCCAGTTTACCCCGGGCAGGGCGGGCTCTGCCCACCCCGATCCCGTCAGGGGCTGGACCGCCTCCACAGAAGGACAGCAGTGGCTTTCTCCCCGGCCTGCTGGAAGGCATCTCGTTAATTCCGCAGCAGCTCTCTCTCAGGATCCAAAGTCAAACAGGTCCCTGTTGTCCCTGTTTCTTTTATTTTATGTGTTTTCGGGTGCCAAAAACTTGTCTCTGTTTTTTCACTGCTACCTGGCTACCATGACTACAGGTGCCCCGTAAGTGATTTTAAAGGCTTTATTGGTGGGCGGCAGTGTAGTATAATATTAAGGAGCAGAGCTAGTAACGGAAAGGTTGTCGGTTCAATTCCCTGCTGGGACACTGCTGCTGTACCCTTGGGTAAGGTACTTAACCCAAAATTGCCTCAGTAAATATCCAGCTGTATAAATGGATAACATTGTAAAAACCTGTAATTGATGTCACAGAGGCCACAGTGGGGGTGGCAAGCGATAGCTTTCGGTTCCTTTTCTTTAACATAGATGCCGAGTCATTGTATCGTATTTACAGTCCGATTGTGTTTTGATTGTGTGAGCAGGAAACTACAGCAGTGACTGGTGTTTTCGGGCGAACCTCTTTCTGTCGACGGTCAAAGCCCTTTCTCCTCCTCCAGAGACAGCGTGTTAAGGAAGGAGAGGTCGAGGCCTGCGGTTAATTCGGTTATGAGTTTGAGGAAGGCCAACAGTCTTTCCAAAGAATCAGAATCAGAATAGACTTTATTGTCGTTGCACGGTGGGGGTACAACGAAATTGTGGGTGGTCTGCAACAACAGCGCACTGTGGAACATTTATATAAACACAATACAAATAAGGCACACGACATAGAAAAAAAAGATGACATTATCTCCACGCTGACTGATGGTGTGCATGGGTGTCAGTGAAGTAAGGTGGAAAAAGCAGAAGCTGGATTTCAGGTCTTAATAGTGGTGCACTGAAACCTCTTCCCCTTTCCTGTGTATTGGCCAGATCTTCTGAAACATGTGACATGATATGGGAGGACTGATTATGAGCACTGCTTACTTATCACTGTGTATGAGCGAATCATGTTTATGAGCTTTTATTCATAGCTGCAAATTTCTCATGGCAGCACTTCTTTTTAGCTGATTGAATTTGCAGCTTTTCTTACGACGTCTCTTACCACTCATTTAAAAGTTTTTCTGTCGGTTATGGATTTTTTTTTTACTTCTCATGTGCTCTTCCTCTGCGTTGTCATCTATTCAGGGTCTTCACCTGTCACAGCTCATACACAGATATGACTGGAAGAGCTGCTTATTGTGGTGTAATTTCTCTGACTGCTGGAGTCGGAGGCTCTCGTGTTCAGTTAGGAAGTAGCTTTCAGAGCTGAGGGCTGTGAAGGGTGTCACAGAAGGCCAAAGTGTGGGGGCCTGGAAGCTGAGGGTGGTGTAAGGGGCCCTCTGCACGCTGTCTGATCCGATCGCCCTGCCCAGGAGCCCATACCCCCTTCCCGAGCACCCAGCTCCACAGCCTGCACCCCCTTCCTGAACACCCAGCCCCACAGCCTGCACCCGCCCCAGCTCCCCACCCCCCTACTTTGCAAACACCCAGCCCCTGCCCCACAGCCCCCTCCCTCCCGTCCACAGGCACAGGGTGTGGTTCCCCGGAGGGAATGCAGGCAGCCAATGAGACAGTGTGTAATCCCTGCAGAACTTCCTTACTTCCTGCGTAAATATTTTCGTGGGGCCTGGTCGTGGCGGCTGCTCTCTCCTGACCTGACCCCGGGCTCCATGTAGCAGGGAGCCCGGTCGGGCGTGTAGTCGTGCATGCAGTCGTGCGGTCAGCAGGGAGGATTCCGCACAGCGGGTGCTTAACCCTGCCGTAAATAAAGATTTGGTTGATGTCAGAGGGAGCCGCCATGCCGATGGGCACTGGAAAATTCCGGTCCACGTCACATCCCGAGATCTGTAGCAATCCTGCAAGGAGTTAAGCTTCTGCGTTTGTGTTTGAATGACTAAAACTACTGGGTTTGTTATGGATTTCATAAAAATTAGGCAACTGTTGTCAAACTGTGGGTGTTTCTGCTAGCGGCATTTCTTGGCACCTTTCACAGGTTATACTGGACATCCACGGGACCAGGTCAGAACATGCTTCAGAGCTCACTGTGGGAGAATGCGGTTTCGCCATAATTTGAAATGTCACCGTTCAGAGATAATGCATGTGTGTTACACAACTGCGGCCACTGGCCTTTGTGCTTTGGCGTCTCTGGTCTCAGTATCCAATTGTTCTGCTGATGGCAGAGTTTTTCATTTGTCAAAATGGAAAGGTCACCAGCCAGCTGTCTGTTCATGCTGTTCATTCATGACAAAATGTTGTTTCGCAAAGGCAAAATACAAACAAAAGAATGAGCCAAGAAAGCTTTCTTCCCACCTTCTGTTTTATTAGAAATGTTAAATACTTACAAATCCCAGTTTGAAGCAGAAACCAGGTTTTGTTCATCACTGGATTATTTGGTTCTTAAACTGGACTTTGCATTACAGATACAAATGAAATGCTATGCTGTATCTCATTGCAGATTTCTGATTCAAAAATGTAAAAGATGGCAACTGAACATGCCGGGACTAAAACTAACTTATTTTAGTTTAAAACATTTTTGACTGAGTAACTCAGCTGCATTGGTCTGAGTGAAAACTCAGTTAAAGATGTTAGGATGGGATGATCCTGTGAGGATCTTATATTGCTGACTGGAAGCTCTCAAGTATCTCGAGATGAGTGTTTGTTTCTCCTTGCGGAACAGAAGGTGACCTTCGCTCCTGCCCGAGCTACCGTGCTCTTGGATGTAATGTTGTTTCACGTAGGTTGAATTTCGTACCGGAAAACCCCTCTTGCGTGACCTTTTCAGACTGAGCTTCTTTAACAGGGTTTGCGTGCAGTGAAAGGAGCTGTCTGTGGATGCGGGGTTTGCAGTGATTTTCCTTTCGCTGGTTCAGCCCGTCCGAGTAGACTCTGTCCCAGTGTCCTCTGTTGGGCAGGGTTTTTTTGGTGCCGCTCAGTCACCATCCAAGAGCAACACAGGCCTCCCACCCGAACCCCTCCCAGTGCAGGCCCGAGCTCGGACACGGCGCAGAACTCTCTCTCAGTGCCTTTCAGGCCAGATTTCGGGTTTCCTGCCTGCCTACACACCAGGACAAGTTTGACATTTTGCTTGTTAAACACAAACACTCAGAGAAAATTGAAGGTTAACCCAACTGAGCCGTGTATTAATAGACCGGACAGCAGCGGCAAACGCAGCTGAAGGCGCTGCGCCTACAGCCTCTGCCTTTGTTAGGATTGGTCACGCGTCTGTTCTCTCCCCGTTAAAGAGCATTCGCTTTCTTTCTGATATTTCACGTAAAACAACACAATTGCGGTTACCTGTACTGTAATTAAGCATTAATTAATTAAACATTGTCAATCTTTTAGTTTTAGTTTTCCTCAAGAAGACAAGCAGGCAGACATAAGTGTTGCATTTTCATGAAGTCTGCTTGGTCCTTGTCTGCTGTAGGTTTTTTTTCTGCATTAATTTCCAGTTTTGTTGATGTTTTTTTTTTTTTTCCTTGATTTTTTTTTTTCCCCCAACATCAGTGCCTCATCCTTGCTTTGGCTGTGGGACTTTTTACCTAGTTTCCAGGAGTGTTTCTTCCTGTAGCTTTGTAAGGGCACAGTGTTAGCTGTAGACTGCCCTACTGTATGTGCAGGAGGAAAGCGGGGGGGGGGGGGGGGGCAGTCAGAGGTAGGAGCCCCTGAGAACAGCCCCTCTGAGACCATCTGGTGTGGAGTCTCTCTCTCTTGCTCTCGCTCTCTCTCTCTCTCTCTGCCTGTCCAGTGTTCAGTCTGTCTGTCCTTCTCTGTGATAATTTCTCTCTCTCTCTCTCTCTCACGATCTGTCTCTGTCAGTGTTCAGTCTTCTCTATGTGTATTCTCTCTCTCTTTCTCTGTCTGTCCGGTGTTCAGTGTGTCTGTTCTTCTCTGTGTGTATTTTCTTTCTCTCTCTCCCTCTCTCTCTCTCTCTCTCTCTCTCTCTCTCTCTCTCTCTCTCTCTCTCTCTCTCTCTCTCTCTGTCTCTGTCTCTGTCTCTCTCTCTCTCTGTCTCTGTCTCTCTCTCTCTCGCTCTCTCTCTGCCCACTGTTCAGTCTGTGTTTCCTTCTCCATATGTACTCATCAATGTCTTGCTGTAAAGTGTTCTCCCGCTGTGCCGGCACACGTGAGAAACCTATCACTCCTCACCAGCAAGAGCTCCAGCACACATGCCCTGCCGGGGGGGGGGTGGGTGTGGGGGGGGGCAGCTGCTGGCTTCATAAAACTATGATTTCTTGAAACGAATATGTGTTCCATACCGACTGTAAACTATGTGAAAAGTCACGGGCGATGGGAAGCACGAAATCTTATGGGAAGACTTAAATCATAAATTCCTCCACGTGTCCGAGTTTAGGTCGTTTTACAGTGTTTTGCAATGATCTCTTGGCACCGGGCTTTACAGCCCCTGTCTCCACAGAAAGAACATCCTCCACAGGTACCTCAAAGTTCCTTTTTCCCAAAACGCTGTGTACCAGATGTAGACGGGCAGCGGCTGAGACGTTACAGTCCGGTGCGGGTTGGTGTTTGACCGGTTTCCGTTTGTAAACATCAGAGAGCTTTTGCAGGATACTGTCTCATCGTCTTTGCGCTTATTAAAATGATATCAGCAAAACCACAGGATGAATTCAGCGGGTCTGTGCAGACATGAGGTGGACCGACCGGGCAGAGAAGTGAGAATTGAGGCAGGTTTTTCCCTTTTATGTACACAGGCTTCATTCCTGTCAGACACCTGAGAATTTGTAATAGTTTAACAACAAACAGTTGCTTAAATTTTCCAGGCCAGGACGCTGTTTGACTGGATTCAGGCCTAGCGACCATGTGACTGGGTGATGACTCAGTAATGCAGTTCAGAGTTTTGTTCTGAATTACAGAGAATGGTGCTTGTGAGGTTGGAGTTCTCTTCACAAAGAGGGATGGCCTGTTGAATCACATTTACAGATATTTAATTTGCAGATACTCTTATCCACAGTGACTTATAAAAAATGTGTTTGATAGGATTAGGCATGTAGCTGTGCAGATACCGGGCCATTAGTGCCATGTTTGTTATCTAGTACCGTTGTGGGGAAACAATGCCACAGTAAGTGCTGCCACAAGGTGCACAAACGCACTCCACCATTTCACCATTTTCAGTCACAAAGCTTCTGTCGCCAGGCTAATGCTTGTGTAATTCATATGATCAAATGTTTGCCTCTGCTGCTTGTGTGCTGTATATCATCAAACTTTGTCTTTAATGCTTGTGTATGCTGCGTATAATAAAACTTTGCCTCTGATGCTCATATAGTGCACATAATCAAACTGCCTCTGATGCTCATATAGTGCACGTAATCAAACTTTTGCCTCTAATGCCACTGTTGCTCATTTAGCATGGATGGATGCAGTTTCATTTAACTTGGATATAGATACGCTTCTGTTCTCTTGTGCTGGAAGTCGCTCTGAATAAGAGCATCTGCTAAATGCATGTAATGTAACGCCTGTATGCTGCAGATATGGCAGGATTAGGGGGAGGGAGAGGAGTTTGGGGGTGTGGCCCTTGTGTGTCTGACTGACGGACACGGGGTGTGTTTGTTTTCAGGGGCAGAGGCGGGCAGCGGGCATGCAGGCTGGCAGGGGAAGTCTGGGAGGAGTCCGCTGCAGACGCTGTACGACGGTGACCAGGTGAAACTCGCCATCACTCGGCACAACCCCGCCATGAGCCCCACAGCGCCACCCTCTGGTCCTCTGAACACTCAGCCATTCAATTAATAGAAAGACAGGGATGGGCATCTGGGCATCGTTTTCAGGACACGCATAGATCCGGTCTTTCAGGAAGTTTAAATGCACTGCTAATATGACACCTCTGAGAATATTAACAGAGATTCAAACGAGTGTGTGTAAAACTGAATACATTTTGCTTTGAAATAAATGAATTAGAACAATATGAAAATACGAGAGTCGTGTTCTCGCTAATACATCAGCCATCCACGAAAAAAAGCTGGACTAAAACAAATTAAAACTATAAGTCTGACACAGATTTGTGGCATCTAAAAAATGAAAGGGAGTTTCCATGGGAAGTGGTCAAGCAA
Source organism: Megalops cyprinoides (assembly GCF_013368585.1). NCBI lineage: Eukaryota > Metazoa > Chordata > Actinopteri > Elopiformes > Megalopidae > Megalops > Megalops cyprinoides. The sequence goes on along the minus strand of NC_050588.1, from coordinate 38,023,819 downwards.
CCTGCCATAGCTACTGGAATCAGCACAATTCACTGGAAGCAGCAATAATGCTTTTGGATAGTAACACTAATGGGACAGCAGGTATACCATCCAAGAAATTATGGGTTGGTGGGACACACCCCACACTTACAGAGCACCAGGGGTTTGGCCTTTTTACGGATTTCTCACTTAATCTCCTTCAACACGCAGTGGCCACACAGTAAATTATAAACCAAAAACAGATTTTTCGCTTTCTACCAAATCCTCTTCTGCTTCTCTGTCTTAATTTTTTCTACTCCATGACGTCATCACAAATCCCCCAGTACTCTGTATTACTCTTTCCCCATTGGTCCCTCCTGTAGGGCCCAGACGTCTTGCAAACTGTGCCTTTTTAAATGACAAGCTGCAGAACCATACGGGCGTTTGAAGATCACAGCTCCCCGGTCTCGGTGTGAGTGTCCGCGGCTGGCTGGAAGCATTGCGTGGAACACACGCAGTACTGGCAGAGCGAGATGAAGCCCCTCAATGAAAAGGGGATGATTTAGTCATTCGGGATGATTCACCGTCCCTGTTTGACATTTTTCTTCCAAGGAGGAAACCAAACGGAAAACAAAAGCTCCGAAAAGTACCGAGCCTCGCTACCGTTCTGCGGAGAGCTTATTCAATTCAATGGCTGTTCAACTCCGAACACATAAACCCCCCCCGGCCCCCACAAGAAAGAAAATAAACAGAAAAATATGTTCATAGGAAAAGGAGACGTCCGTAGCACAGTTTAATCACATTGTCATAAATGTAGTTTTATTTATGGATGTTATTAGTGTTTAACTGAATTCGATTTATGGGTTCAGTCAAAAGTTGGCTGGCTCATGCTTCCTGAATTTGTGTCATCTGTATTTCATCTTAATCTCTGTCCTGCGGGGTGGGGGGGGGGGGGGGGGGGGTCTCTGGCAGGCAAAAGTGCTGGGTAACAGAAACAACAACAACAGCCACAACATGAACACTGAGCAGAGCCTCCCATTGGTCAGTCACAGCTCCCTCTCCGCCCCCCTGCCACCCCGCTGTTTAAGGACTCCCGCGTGTGCCGATGAGTTACGGACATAAAGGCTTACCCAATCACAGCGGCCTGAACCTTCACCTGCTGGCAGTCAATCACAGGCCGCTAAGCCATTTCCTGACAGTACTGTCTCCCTGCAGTGGCGAATGTGGCCTGTCACCTTCAGTGCCGCTGTAGGTTTGTCCTCTGTGACTCCTGCCACAGTCAGGAGCGGACTGGCATACCACATTACATTACTGTCATTTAGCAGATGCTCTCATCCAGAGCCACTTACATAACGTAATGGATAACATGTAAAACTTACAGTTTTTACATGTTATCCATTTATACAGCTGGATATCTACTGAGGCAATTCTGCAAGTACCTCACCTAAGTGAACAGCAGCAGTGCCCCAGCAACCTTCGGGTTATAAGCCCTGCTCTTTACCACTGTGCTACACTGCTGCCCTAAAGCGATTTGCAACAATGGCAGAAACCTTGGTTTTATTTCCCCCTCTGGCTGTAGGCTGTGTGTTTGTTTACGCTAAAGTTCGCGCCGGTGCGGGAGACAGAAAGCTGCCTTTTTAAAAAGGAGGGTGTGACAGCACTTTTCTTTCCATCTACTCTGTCTGTTGTAATGTTATGTGGCTGTAGAGAGAGAGAGAGAGAGAGAGAGAGAGAGCGAGAGCTTCACATCTCATGTTTCCTTTTAATGGCTAATAAACGCCCCACGACACCAGTGAATAACAGAGACTGCATGTGAAACAGCTTGAAGCCCGCTCTGAGGGAACACATAAAGGGGCGTGCCAAGAGACCAAACAGCCGCAGAGACACCATTTGCCTTCAAGTGCTTGTGGTTTGTATTTTTTAAAGTTCATCTGCTTATTTTGAATTCTCCACCAGTGAATCCCTGTCCTGTTGGAGCATGCAGAATAGCTCTACCTGTTTAGCTCGCAAAGAAGCCAAAGTCCACAGAGTAAGTCCTGAGTGTCTGAAACTTTGAACTTTGTCACCATGCAGAAACGGGCTCTGTACACAAAGCAAACACGTATGTACAACAAATAAGGTTCCTTACGAAAAGATAATATATGTACATATGTTTAAATACTTGGGATCTGTTTTTATTTTCAGGACATATGTCAGCACATATGTCTCAAAACAGATTGCGTGCATATATTGTGTAATCAATTACACAATTGACATATTTTACATGATACTCTGTGTCATATCCATACATTACATGTATACAAGCTTCATTCATTGGACTGTTTTATGATACGTATTTGCTGTGCTTTGACATTGAATACAATATATTATATAATTTAAGATTATACATTATAATGTGTAGTCATTTTAATGAGACTTACAGTATAGCAGTATCCACCACATATTTTAATTTGGTCTTTAAGGGGCTATTTATTATTTATGATGTGGATTTTTACCTTCAAGAAGGGGCATGTTTTTCTGGTCGCTGAAAATCTGTCCTTAGTTTGCTGTAAAATCATCATCTGTCCTGTTTATCTAATAAAAATAAAGCTTTTAAATGAAGGCCTCCTGAAGAAGCCAGCATCTACATTTGAAAATGAACCCTGGTGTTTAGCTGGACACAGCAAGTTAATAGCGGCTACCATGCTGATTTCTGATCGCTTAGCATGTCCATCCAAAAGCTCTCCCTGGGTTTTGTTAATATTAGTCATCATCAAATCAAAATCATCAAATCACCCTATGAGCCTTGTGAGGTGGTTGCTCATTGTTGTCGCCTGTTATGGCAGTGATGGGCTGTTTGTGTCTGATTTCCAGGAGGCGTAGCGTGTTTCAGCCTCAGAGGCCGGTCGGTGCTGCGGCCGCTGATGTCCCTGCTGTATGTGGCAGTGACAGGCAGAATGGTGTCCTCTCTCTGTGTGCCAGCAGCCCAGAGACAGGGGCAGACAGTGACTCACACAGTTTTGGAGAGGGGCCCAGGGGTTTACAGACTGCCCATTCAGTTAAAGTAAATGTTATGAATGATTAAAATAAGTGTTTACGCCGGGCCTAATAGAGCGCACTGAAGCTGAGGGTTCCGCCGTGTCGGGAAGCTCTCGCAGAGGTGGGGCGAATTAAACACAATTAGGAGAGGCTCTGCCTTATTATGGCTGTCTGACCATGTTCCCGTCAGCACTGTGTGTGTGTGTGTGTGTGTGTGTGTGTGTGTGTGTGTGTGTGTGTGTGTGTGTGTGTGTGTGTGTGTGTGAGAGAGAGAGAGAGTGTGTGAGAGAGAGGGTGTATGTGTGAGGGTGTGTGTGAGAGAGAGCGTGTATGTGTGTGAGAGAGAGAGATTGTGTGTGAGAGAGAGGGTGTATGTGTGAGAGAGAGAGGGTGAGTGTGAGGGTGTGTGTGAGAGAGAGAGGGTGTATGTGAGGGTGAGTGTGTGTGAGTGTGCATGTAGGCAGCTTCTGTGTTTTTTTTTTTTTTTTGTGTTCATACGTTCGTACACAGTCTGCTTATCTGTTCATACGCACGCACGCGCAAGCGCGATTTTAGCGTTTTGTCTTTGCTACTCCCCCTGTTACTGAGCCTCTCTCCTCTTGCCTAAAGCTGAGTATATATAGCCGGCAGAGCTGGGAGCGGTGTGTGTGTGTGTGTGTGTGTGTCTGTGTGTGTGTCTGTGTGTGTGTCTGTGTGTGTGTGCGCGTGCGTGTGTGTGCGTGCGTGTGTGTGTGTATATATGTGTGTGTGTGTGTGCGCGCGCACGTGCGTATGTGTGTGCGCACGTGCATGCGTGTGTGTGCGCGTGCGCGTGTGTGTGTGTGTTTGCAGACGGTGCGTTCCGCCAGCTGGACTCTGCAGAGTCATGCTTTCTGTGAGCGCTGAGAGAGCTTTGGGCTGCCGCTGATGTAACAGCAGTGAATCTGTTTGTTTTCTTCTTCCGGGACCCTGGCCAAGCTGGCCGTCTCCACCTTCTCCTCCTCATTCTCCCCATGTCTCCCTGCTGCCTCTGCATGCCTCCCTACATGCGCACCACAGAACTCCCCCTAATTACTACAAGGTCTTCTTGTTCTCTCGTTGCTCTCTTTTGATTCCTCTCTGACTTCATATCTCTCTCCGCGTCAAGCTGTGGGAGCTGCGCTCTCAGTGTAATTTCTGTGTTTTACCTGTGGTCTTTCTGCACCTGCTCTGATCATACCACTTCTTTATAATCTAGGTTTCTTTTACAAAGTCTGTAATATCACACTGGTACACAATACAGCTTTTTGGAATACTCAATATCAGATGATATCAATCTAATTAGCTGAAATCAGTACCTGAATAGAGGAAGTGGGAAAAGGAAGAGAGTGTTGCCAAGGTGCACAGACCCACCTCGCGGTTCCACCCCCTAACACCTGTTATTTTTTTTACTTGTATTATTTGCTGTTTATTTTATCTGTAGTATCAAAATGTGTTTTGGATTGTGTGATCTAGTGACTGTGACGTATGGTAGTGTGTGTATTTGGCTCCCTTCTAGTTTCTAGGCTGTCTAGTCAGGTTACACAAGTTAACTTGTGGTAAAGACCGAATAGTGTTATGCTCACACTCACTGGTCTGGGAGTGTTGTTAGCCTGCTCTGACACTGTTACTCTTTTAACTTGAATGGACACACCTGTTCTTTTGTGCTGGAAGTTGCTCTGGATAAGAGCATCTGCTAAATGAATGTAATGTAATGCAGTGTAATGTAATGCAGTGTAATGTAATGCTGTGTAATGTAATGCAGTGTAATGTAATGTAATCTGTACCCAGTGCTCCCGCTTCCACCCCGCCATTCCCGTGTGACCCGTGTCCCCTCCCCTCTCCCGCAGCTGGACCTGTCGGCCGCGCAGGTGACCCACCAGGGGCGGCGGGAGCTGCTGGAGGCGGCGTGCCGGGCCTACACCCGCAAGCGGCGCGTGCTCATCCCGGAGGACCTGAAGCACCTGATGGTGGACGACCGGCACGGGCTGCTGTACTGCTACGTGCCCAAGGTGGCCTGCACCAACTGGAAGCGTGTGCTGATGGTGCTGACGGGCGACGGGCGCTACGCCGACCCGCTGCAGATCCCCGCCAACGAGGCGCACGTGGCGGGGAACCTGCGCACGCTCTCCGAGTACTCCACCGCCGAGATCAACCACCGCCTGCGCACCTACCTGAAGTTCGTCTTCGTGCGCGAGCCCTTCGAGCGCCTGGTGTCCGCCTACCGCAACAAGTTCACGCGCAGCTACAACACCGCCTTCCACAAGCGCTACGGCACCAAGATCGTGCGCCGGCACCGGGCCAACCCCCGGCCCGAGGCCTTGGAGCGCGGCGACGACGTCTCCTTCGAGGAGTTTGTCTACTACCTGGTGGACCCGCACACGCAGCGGGAGGAGCCCTTCAACGAGCACTGGGAGCGGGTGCACTCCCTCTGCCACCCCTGCCTCATCCACTACGACGTGGTGGGCAAGTACGAGACGCTGGAGCAGGACTCGCGCTACGTGCTGCGGCTGGCCGGCGTGGAGGACCAGGTCCGCTTCCCCACCTCGGGCAAGAGCACCAGGACTACGGGGGACATGGCGGCCCAGTTCTTCCACGACATCAGCCCCTTCTACCAGAAGAAGCTCTACAGCCTCTACCGCATGGACTTCCTGCTCTTCAACTACTCCACGCCCGCCTACTTGAGGTTTCGGTGAGAGGGCGGCCTCCTTCCAGCGGGGGAAGCCCCCCCCTCCCCGAAGGAGCTTCGGGTGAAGCGCGGCCTCGATCACTCGAGCTTTTTATTCCCGAGGTTTTTTTGAAAGGTCCGCTGCGGGCTGGGCATTCGTTGGACCCGAGGACAGATCAGCCATAAGAGATTAAAAGCGCTCTGCTCCTTCAAGTGTGACCCATTGCCTTCATGTGTCTAAAATGCAGTACGCACACAGCTTTGTTAATCCCTGTTGACGAAAACAGTGAGCACATCGAGGACTTACGTGTAACGCTTTCTTTTTAGGCATTGGCCTTCAGGAGAACGGTGGAGTTTTCTCTCTGTATGCACAGAGCTAGGCCCTTGAGAAAAGCCTCCTTCGCAGTGCCTTGACGAACTGACGACCTCATAGAAGGGAAGCTTAGCCAATCAGATGCTACCTTCTAGGGAGATAGGAACACTGTGTGAACAGCCTATGTTTTATTTATGTTATTTTGTCTTTGTATTTATTGTGAACTGGTACTGTGAGGTCATCTTGGGAAAAAGAGAAAACTTTAAAGGAAGCCTTAGTACTGCTCTCTGAAAATACCCGGCATGCATCAGTCTTCACCAGTTTGTACTGACCGTTTCCAGTAATGCAAATTCAGCGTGTACGGGCCTGTAGGGTTGGTTCTTTAAGAGAATTAAACCCAGGGAAGGTGTTTAGTTGGACACAGGGCATTTGTGGGTCTGTGTCTTACTGGCTATTTAAGTTCTGTGTGCTTGGTACGCCCAACTGAATGCTTTAGCAGGGGTAAGAGTGCAATGACAGTAATATTTCAGGAAACACCCCGAGGTGCCCTTTGAATGAGAACATTAATTAGACATTAGACAAAGACAGAGTAAAAGAACAGCTGTGGACATTCTCATTGGCCCTACACACCTGGCTGATGCGTGGGTGTCGTTTTGCGATTGGCTGAGCACTGCATGTCACGACGCCACTGTCAGTGTGCAGAGAGGCCTGTTGCCTAAGATCCTGTCGCAGTCCGTTTCAGTGTTACTCCAGCGCAAACACATCTGTTAAAAGCCGCATGGTTTTCAACGGACTGTGTGAGCAATAACGGCCGCCGTGTCGCAAGGCTGTCGGTGACCACAGATCAGTTCCAGTGGTGAAGGCTGCCTCTCTCATCTCTGGCGCTTGCTTGCTGTAGCCTCTGAAGGAGTTCTCCCTCACATAGCCTGAGTGTGGACGAGCAGGGCTGCCACATCTCCACAGCTTCTGGGCTCATTGCGTAGGGTAGCGGCTTTGCATCTCTTTATTTAATTATTCGTACTTCTGTGGGTATGATTTTTGTAATTGACGCTGTGCAGTTCTTTGGATGATGTCGGAAGCGCGTGAAGACCGATGCGAGTTAAGAGAAGTTAAGCAAGTAAACCGCGGTCAAAACAACCAAACAAACCAAAAATGATCCACTTTCAGATTCATTATAGGTCTTGCAAATATTTATTCACAATATGGAACACTCAGTCTACATTAAGGGGAAAACACGTATTTATACTGAGGAAACTGTGAATTTAAAATCAGTGTGCACTAGATTACACCAAACAGATGTCAGTAGTGCTTAAGTGGTTACAGGAACCCACTCAACAAAATGCAGTAAACCAGTACTGCATTCATCTTTTCCTTTGTGTCTTGCTCCTAATTCCGCTGTGTTGCATTGTATTGTATGTGTTATTGAGAAGGTCACTTGAATCAAGGGGGATCAGAGCAGGATGGAGCACTTCTATCGATAAAAGTCACACTACTTGTGTGGCAAAGAACATGCAGTATTTGTGAGTGTACTGTACCATGCATATGAACAATAATCTGGTTTAACAGACACCGTAGTACCATGTTTCCAAATAAAACAGATGCCAAACTCTGATGGCCATCTTCATATTATTTCAGCTTGGCGCTATGGATTATGAATCTGTTAGAACAGCTCCATAACCTGGTTTCATTCGCAGGGGTCAACAGTGAAGCCTGGATTCAGTCAAGTCACCCCCCAGGAGAAGCACACTTTCACATTCAAACTAAAACAAACCTTCCCAGATTATCACAATATTTGTATTTACTGTGAAACAAGTGTCAGGTAAATTTCTGTCATGCTACAATCTTCATCTGCAGTTGAGAGCATGGTGCAGACTTTATATAATCTTTGAACTGTAACGGTCAGTTGAATTAATTCAACTTTTCCTTCCGTTTGCTTAACTCCAGTTCCCCTTCCCCAAAAACACACTCTCTGAAAGTAAAGGTTCATGCCATTCTGCCACACCCTGTTGAGTAAATGAATAATGTGAACAGTAGTTAGTGAGGTATCCATTTCCATCCTAGTACATCCATTCTTGTGTTTTTATAGAAAATAGTGACTCTTGATCATACTGTGATTTTATTTAAATATCCTCTACATTTATTTTTCCAAATGACTTTGTAAGCACGCACCACACTACTGAAACACCAAATCACTGACAAGTCTACCTGGCTTCTGTAGGAAAATAGATTTTAAATTTGTAGTTCTTCACGTCCCTTCATTGTGAAGCATCCAGACAATGTAGAAACATTGCATGGGTTTGTGTGCTTCCGTTTCACATGGGCTGAAAGTGTCAGGACAAGTGGGGCTTACAATATTCAAACTGGAAAACTCACAGATCTTGAAGAGTGTCCGGGTTTACAAATGTGCGCAACAACTTTCAGAAGAGCAGCATCCTTGGTACAAACACTCCTGTGGACACAAACATTTATCTGGCAGGTGTAGCACACACAGCACAGTAAAAGAGGCGGCACAATGAGATAAAATTAGAAAATTAAACCCAAAAGGACTGATTGTCCACTTCACTACAGACAGAACTTCACACCATTATTGACAGTATGAGGCGAAAGTGGTATTTGTGCCATCTGTATGAGAAATTATCTATGTTTGTAAACCTCGATCTCTATGCAAATAGTTATACTGTCTAGGTATGAATACTTTTGTACTTTTCCTGCTTAATTTATTAATGTGTTATCAGCCATACAGGAAGAAGAAGTCTTCAGATAAGCAAACTAATACTGTGATGGATGAGGAGGTCCCCTTTAAGGCTACTTACACACATTAACAATTATTAAAGTATACATGACACTAGTGGTGCAAGTAGTAACGATACTCAGCAGACTGTAACTGTGGAAGGTAGCCTGAGAGCTGCTTGTTTAGTGAAAATGATCTGATGAAATGTTCCTCTCTGAGATTTCAGACTTGCAGTTTGTCCCCTGATGTCCCAGAAGCTCTGAGAGGTCGTTCTGGTGCAGTGCACCCAGTACAATCAGATTGCTCCACATGGGGAGAAGACCATTCCAGGTCACCTTAGCAGACTCGGTGTTCCCCAAAGGAGAACAGGGCAGCAGGGAGAGAGTGTACATTTCAGAACACATTCATGTCCCAGGCCCTTTGAGGCAGTGGCCAAATGGACACTGTACACTTCTCCTCCGGCCACTAGGGGCAGCACTGTGCCATTCTGAGAGGGCAGGCACAAAAGCACAGATTAACACAGTGTCACATGAGGTCACTGGGCAAAAGCAGGGAGTGCTCAGAGCCACGCCCCCTCTGCATCAGGATTGGGCAAAAGCAGGGGAGCACTCATAACCCCGCCCCTGCTGTGTCAGGATTGTGCTACAGCAGGGGAGCACTCAGAGCCCCTCCCCCTCCACCAGCATCACCACCCAGAAGCAGAGCGCCAGGAAGCCAGTGCCCAGCAGGTCGCCCAGTGCCGTCAGGTACGGGATGGAGAAGTTATCCGGGTCCAGCCCTCTCCTCCACATGAAGCGCACGATCAGGTCGGCCGCATACAGGAGAATCCCCACCTGGACACACAGAACGCGCCCTGTCCCAATCAAACCTCATCAGAGCCCCCATAGCCCCCACCCCACACGCACACACATACACACACACACACACACACACACACATACACACACACACACACGCACACACACAGACACACACGCACACACACACATACGCACAGACACAGACACACACGTACACACACACACGCACACACACATACAAACACACATACACACACACATACACACAGAACACGCCCTGTCCCAATCAAACCTCATCAGAGCCCCCATAGCCCCCACCCCACACACACACACACACACACACACACACACACACACACACACACACACACACAGACACGCACACACACACACACACATGCACACACGCATACACACACAGACACACGCACACACACACATACACACACACACACACACACACATATGCACAGACACACACGCACACACGCATACACACAACAGTAATAAACGCAAACCAACAAACGGCATTCACCGATGAATGCAGTGACTACACTCCGAAAGGAATTCTGTTCGTGTCTTCTCACGTTAATTAGAGCCGACAGAAAAGGCCAGTTTTGTGTTGCACGAAACGCCTGAGGGGCCAAGGAACACAAGCTGTGTGATGTCGTTTAACCAGAAGGGCCGTCGCTTGGTGTGTTTGGTTTTCGGGAAACATATTGGTTTAATTTTGAGCGTCGGGGCGAGCAGGAGCGAGCGGGCTATTAGGGTTTTACACTCTGCAGGGACTCGCGGCTTTGTTTATTTTTCGAACGGCAAAGTCATCCAAATCACTCTCTAAATGGGCGCTCATGAGTCATCCCAATGCCGTCCAAACCGCCGAGGAGACCATAAATCAGGCCAGGGCAGTAAAAACCCAACCTGCAAACCACGCTGAAATGGGACTTTGGCGCCCCTCCCAAAATGGGCCCTGTTAGCGCTGATCCCCTCCACGCCTGAGGCGTGAGGTCATGACAGCGCCGTGGGCACCCCTCGCTTTGGGACATCCCAAAGGGCTGGATTGTGCGGGGTCCAAAGGGGCGGAGCCGTCTACACACCAAGGGGCTCACGGATGCTGCTATTGGTGGGAGGTGAGCAGGGATATCCCATCATTCCACTCATGACAGGGTGGGAGAAGGGTGACAGGAACACTAAGGTCATGAGACTCTGACATTACAGTAATTCTAGATCATAAAGCTGCATTACATGACATTATTGTGATTTGGCAGATGCTCTTATCCAGATCGACTCACACAGGTTACAATTTTATCCGTTTATAGAGCTGAATATTTGAGACAATTGTGGGTTACACACCTTGCCCAAAGATATAACTGCAGTTTCCTGCCAGAGACTTGAGCCCCTCTCTTTACCACTACGCCATACTACTGCCATCACTCCACTTAAGGGAGGGAGGGTGGAGTGTCACAAGGAAAGAGAAAATCCTAAGATTCTAGACCATGTCATATCTGATAGACTGACCTACACTGTTGTTAGCATAACTTATATTTGAGTTAAATGTTACCTTGAGTTCAATGTTACTTCTCTATATGATACAGTAAAAAACAACAAAGACAGCGTGTTACACTTGACTCCACATTGGATCGGTGTGCATCGATGTAGATATGATCAGCAGACTGACTGAAACAGGACGGCCGCGGTACCTGGAGCAGGGCAGCGCAGATGTAACAGCAGATAAAGCCCAGCGTGATGGCCATGTGCCCACCCTGCAGCAGGTGGATGGTGTAGAGGAAGACCAGGTGACCCGGGACCACCAGGAGGAACAGAACCCGGGCCGACTTGGAGTTGACGCCTGTGGAGATGCAAGGGTCAGTGGGCACATTCAAAATAAAAACTAAAAACAAAGACCATGCGTCTTATAAAAGGCTGAGGGAAACCTGCAATGCTGTGGGATCAGATCCAGGCGTAACTCTCTGGGTTATGGATACAAATATCCATGCATATATGTATATTCATTTTGTTTTGAAGAATTGGCCCCTGTCTGTTGTGTGTGATCTGCGTGAGCTGACGGGTCTGGAGATTCTCACCTGAGGAGAAGAAGGTGATACAGGGGTTGGGCCAGTGCTGCCTCATCTTGTAGGGAAGGACTCCCGGAATGCTCCAGAAATGCAGGTAGGTGGAGATGCGGCTGGCCTGGATCGCCACCAGGTTACCCCCCACGCCTGAGCGGAGAGGATGGGAGAAGCACAGTAGTGACTACCGGAGATCAACAGGTTTCTGGCTTTCATCCCACCTACTGGCTGGATTTTTCCAGCTCTCACTGAAGTTCTGATTAAGATGAATTTGACCAGCCTAGAGGACCATGGAGAAACCAGAACCAGAGGCAGAACCAGACAATAGTTAACAAGAATGTACACAATTATTCATGAAAGAGTTTTTGCAAAAGCATTACATCATATTACATTATTGTCATTTAACAGATACTTTTACCCAGAGCAACTTACATAGGTCATAACTTTATCAATTTATGCAACTTGATATTTATGGAGGCAAACTGGGTTAAGTACCTTGGCCAAGGGTACAGCAGCAGCAGTGGGGAATCGAACCAGCAACATTTCGGTAACAAGCCCTATTCCTTGCCCCTATGCCACACTGCTACAGTTAGATACAACTCATAGAGCTCGTGGACAATGATAACATATTTATTCATACAGGATTCATCTCACAACAAAGTAAACAGATTTGGATCCCACAGAGCCAGTGACATTCACCTGGAATTGGTGTCCAAATAGACAACCAGCCTGGTGACTTCAGTAACAAAACAGGGTGACTCAGGGGACTCATCTTTACTGACAGCAAGCGTCTCAAAAAATCCTTCAAAACACTGACTGCTGTACTCAAAGTTAACAAAACACTAATTCAACTTCTGTTGTACTATCCCTTTAACTGATATCAAAAAGGGCTATTTTTTCTTTCAGGGAGACAGTAACTTCAAGGGCTGTAAAATCCCCCTCATATTTACAGAGAAGCATGTCGGGGATCTGGACCAGGCTATCGGGGTGTGGAATTACACAGGAGCATGGATCAGCAGCCTCTTTGATTCCACACAACAGGTACAGGAGGAGCTCAGACTGGCGACAGATGTTTCAGACCCTGCAGCCCCACCTACCCCCACTTCATCCACTCACCCCTCCCCAGCCCAGTCCCTGAACCCCCCCCCCCCCCCCCCACCCCCCATCCCCCCCAAAACACAGGTGGGAGAAAACCCCCTGACCGAAATGGAAGAAAAGGGGCGAACAAATGCGTGCCTGGGACGGGAAAACCGTCCAGCCCCTTTTCGTGTAATAAGTGCCCTGGTGCGCATTTGATAGCAATGCTTCCACAGCCCAGAGCACACTCTTTGAAACAGCTGCCAGAGAATCTAGCATCGCCAACTGCACTGACGACAACAGCAAGAGGGAGTGAGACAGGCACAGAGTGAGAGAGAGCAGGGAGGAAGAGGAGGGGGAGAGACAGAAAGTGAGGGAGAGGGAGGAGGAGAGAGTGAGATCGAAACTGGAGGAGGAGGAGGAGGAGGAGGAGAGGGTGAGAGAGAGAGGGAGCAGGGGAGGAAGCAAGGGTGAGAGAATGTTAGATAAAGGCAGGGTGAGAGGCAAGGTGGAGGAGAGAGAGTGAGTTAGAGGAAAATTGAAGGAGGGGAGTAAGAGAAGGTGAGAGTGAAGGAGGAGAGAAGGGAGAAGGAGTGAGAGATAACATTAGAGAGGAGCAGAACAGCAACCAAGACATGCTTCCGCATTAAAATGCTGGTAAATACAGGGGCCTTGGGAGTGAGGAGTTAGAGAGGAGGAGGAAATTTGAAACAGGTTGTACCACACTCTACATTCAGGGCAGGCAGCACTCTCTGCAAACCCCATTGTTATTCTCTCTCTCAGTCAAGCTTTGCCAAACATCAGAATCTGATTTTAGGACCTGTGGGTAACTCAAGTGCATCTGGTCGCTGTCTTTCAAAGACTGCCTCCTCATGCTTACTGGGCATGTGGCTTTCCACTCACTCTCAAAGTGGTCCTCTAATTCTTCTGACGTGCTGACAAAAAAGATTCATGTGTTTTGAATCAGCTAATCATCTAATTTGGACGTACTGACGCGTGGACACCAGGGACATTTTGTCATTTCAGCTGAGCCCTTGAATTGAACAACCTTATCAACATAAACTCCAATTCCACTGAGGTGTGGTGTGACGAATTAAATCAAGCTTTTCTGTTTGGACCAGCATTCATCCTCTGACTCGAATCAACATTATCTTATTACAACACAACTACAGACTAAATAAGAAGAGAGATTCTCCTCTGAATTTTAACGTGCTCTGTTTTGTCTTTCCAACCTAAATCGACACGGTGCGCTAACCCCGCTACGCTATCACACACAGGCAGCAGGGTGGAGCTGCAGGAACAGGAGTGGTTCCTGTCAGAGCGGTACACTGTTCAGGCACAATGCAGCCACCTTATCTCAACATCGGTTTAACAATCAGAGAGGAAAATGCTCCAGCTAAAGAGTGTGGAGGTGGGCGGGGGGTAGGGGGTGGGGGGGTGGGAGGGGGTTTGGTTAACCATTAGCAGGGTGTAGCACTGTGAGGATGCTCAACACATGTTGGCTGTGACTCCAGGATAATTCCCAAGGTGGAGAGATGAGGGAAAGATTGTTGCCTTTCCAGCTGTTTGTTCGCTGCCTGGTTCTCTGTGTGGTGACGCAGCAGGGCTTATCATGAGCATCTCTAGTTGTGAGCAGCGATGGAAAATTATGTGCAGACAGGAGCTTTGGGTGATGTAACGGGTGATGTAACTGCCGTATCATCTGCCTTCCCAGAACTCTTTTCCATCTGTCACTCGCATCTCTTTGGAGCGTTTTGCTTGGACAGTTCTTTCGTTTTTTCGCTTCGCCCTGCGCTGCATCTTCCCCTCCGCGCTATTGGCTGAGCCGGATCCAGGGCTCAGTGCGATTGGCTGAGCCAGATCCAGGACTCAGTGCGATTGGCTGAGCCAGATCCAGGGCTCAGCGCGATTTGGCTGAGCCGGATCCAGGGCTCAGTGCGATTGGCTGAGCCAGATCCAGGGCTCAGCGCGATTTGGCTGAGTCGTATCCAGGGCTCAGTGCGATTGGCTGAGCCGGATCCAGAGCTCAGCGTGATTGGCTGAGCCGGATCCAGGTCTCAGTGCTCTTCGGGAAGCAGGACAGGATGTGGCAGTCTGCACTGAGGAATGCCTTTCGTGTTCCTCCTTGTACGGTGACTTTCGGAATAGAGGGAACGCCCGACTTACCATTGATGACGGGGGTGAAGACAGCCATCCCCTCAAAGTTGGGGTCGCTCACTGTCTTGTCCAGGATCAGACCCCCGACACTGTGGTCAGAGAAACTGGGGGTTAGCCAACAGGCTCACATATACTGCATACAGTGTTCCGGCCATTAGGGGGTGATGATCAGCACCCCTCCGACCCAAAATGAGTGACCCTCCACACAGTGGACTGAATGATCGATTATCTGGCTCTCTCACAATGCAGTGAAGCTGCAGATGAGGCTGTGATGTTGAGGTAGGATTTAAACTCTTTCATCTGGAAGAATAAGAGCCTCCACCCAGATGGCTGAGTGAATGAACCACCTACAGCCTTACTCTTTGATTTAGAAACATATGTAGAACGGTTAGTGGCAGCGGATCTCTGTGGAGCCTCAGGCCAGTTCAGTCCGGTTTACACAAACACGGTTCAGTCTGCTTTACTGAAGTAGGGTGCAGTCTTAGTTCATTGAAATCCCGCTCCATTGCCTTCACTAAATTAGTCAGTCTGTATAGAAATCGGCCCATTTTTATCAAAGTAGAATTTGGTATAATTGACAAAAATAAAACTTGGTCTAGATTACTGAAAGCCATATCAGTGTTACTTACTGAACTGTTTGTTCATTCTGCTGTAATGTATCATTAGGTTCAGCAGGTTTGTAAAATACGCTGATCTGTGATGTGGAACAGGTTTACACGTTATGTTGTGCTGTGCCGTTTTCTGTTGAACTGATGCACAGACAAGTGTACACAACTCCAGTTCAGCACGGCCATGCTCTGCCCTGCAGTGGGCGGAGACAAAGCACTCGGCCACGCCCACTACCTGCTGATGGACATGGCCACGATGACAGGCTGCCAGCCGGACCTCAGCACCACCCGGATCTGCGGGCTGCGACGAGCGATGACCACCCAGAGCGGGATCAGAATCAGGAAGAACCCACAGACCAGCGGGGACAGGTACCACACGTCTGAAACGCACAGCCAGGTGAGGGGGGGGAGACTTCAGCACACGGGGGGTCAAGGTTACGTTAGCCAGTGAATCGGGTAAACTGATAAATGCAATATAGTCTAATTTTACAGCTCAAGCTCCACCAGTTCAGGTTGTTAGACCAATTTTAAATGGCTCACAAAAAAGTATTGCTCAGCATATGAGGTTTTAATGAATAACTCTGGTTAAGACCCACAACAGCTGTGTATATTGTATAATGCATGTCACGTGGCATGGAAACCAATCCTTATACTGCTTGGCCACTTATATCATTGCTTCCTTACATTGTTTATGCAGTTTTTGCTTTGCTTTGTTTTTGTGGGTTTGAGGTCGCTGCCCCGATCCAATTCATGCATTCACCCACATTCCTGCCGCACTGCCAACAATAAACATCCTCATTTTAAACTGAGGGCAGGACGTCTATAATGGTACAGTAGGAATTTAAATCCTTCATAATTCAGTCCTGCCCGGGTCCCGTTATAGAGAGCTCGCACTGAATTTTTATTCACATACTTTTGGTATGATCACCACGGCTCTAACTGTATTACTTTTGCTCTGTATTGTTGTTGTAGCCGGTAAAACCAGCTTGTTAAAATGCAACTATTTGTTTTAAAGCCCTGTTCACATAAAACCGTACACATATTTAATTGTGCCAAAAGCAAGTTGTCAAGCAAAATATATATGTATATATATACACACACTAAGACATCACTGCCATCTGCTGGCCATGCATTAAAAGTACAACATCTGAGATCATTGTTTTTAAAATAGCACAACTTCACACACATATTCACATAGACACCCACACATGCCCATGCCTAAAATAACACACACACTGTCATGGATAGCCTTCCCTGGCTTGACAATGAAATCAATGAAAATGGCTGTAGAGGAAGAGGCTAGCGTAACCTGATTGTAAGTGGTTAGCGTGTACTGATTGTGTGTTGGGTGTTTGAGTGTTTGGGAAAAGAAAGAAAAAACAAACAAACCCAAACATGACACAAGGCAGACCTCAGAGTCCAAGGTAGCAAAAGGTAAGCTCAACACCTCCGGGGGTGTACTTGCTGGCCAGCTCTGCCTTTTGGGCTCAACAGTCATCAGCGCCACAGCGGTGGTTTGTTCAGATTAGTTTAACGCTTATTAAAAACAGTGGCACAATGGCACGATGGTGATAATCCAGCTTGTTTTTAGGGAACTTAAACTGAACAAATGTTTCCAAAATGCCATCTTGTGAATCACAGCTGCACAACAGCAAAAAAGTAGCCTAACCTACAGTCACTGCAGCGAAAACAAACTGCAATACTATTGGTCTTTCCATTCAGACTGAAGCAGACCAACAGACACCAATGTCTCCTTCATGTTCAAAGTTTTTTGCCTTTTCGTCTTCCGGTCAAGGATTTCACCTTCACAGGCTTATTGTGCGCACACGCGCACACGCACACGTGCACACACACGTGCACACACACGTGCACACACACGTGCACACACACACACACACACACACACGTGCACACACGCAAGCACATGCGCACACACACACACACACACACACACACACACACACACACACACACACACACAGACACAGACACATACCTGCGCGCACACAGACACACACACACACACACACGCATGCACGCGGGCCTGCAGACACGCATGCACACACACACATGCACCCATATGCACATCATTTGCAAGTTTATTACCAAAGAGCCAATAGAAACATAGCACATTATAGTTTATACATATATCTGTGTTAGAAAGACAGACCGTGTTTCACCTAGGTCTACAGCTACCTCTAAAATATATACTAATTATTAGGTGATAACCATTTGAAACACTGCAGATGATGTTGAATGGCATGGCAATGAGAGCAGCTCACCTCTGTAGTGAAAGAGCGTGCTGCTGACCCCAGCCAGGAGGGCCAGGGTGATGAGGTCACCCAGGCTGGCAGCAATGGGCGTGGCCACATTGTCCGGGTTGATGCCCACCCTCCGGGAGCCAATGATCACCCCGATCATCACCAGGCCTGCGGTGACAGACAGGACACACGGGTAAGGCAGGTGCAGTCACAGGTGCCATTATACTATCAGACAAACAATGCTCCTGATTAATGATGTGACTTTCTGAGACATACACTGGCTATAGCATTACATTAGTATCATTTAGTGGACACTCTTCTCCAGAATTTTATCCATTTATACAGCTGAATATTTACTGAGGCAGTGGTGAGTTAAGCACCTTGTCTGAGGGTACCACAATAGTGGACTACAACATATTGCAATTTCTTGCTGACAAATAGGATACAATCAGTTCTCTAGCTCCAATCTCCAACAAAAAAATGAATGTGATACTGCACCCATGGGGGAATCGAGCCGCTAACCTTTTGGCTTTGAGTCCTGTTCCTTACAACTACACCTCACTATAGCAATAGATACTTTCTCATCTACTCTGTCTCTTCCTCATGGATCACACAGACACAGGACCCCTTGAGCAAGACACAATGTTAACAGATCTACTAAACAACATTACAGTCCCCCCAAGCATTGCAATGGATGCTGGTAACAGTTGCTTTGTTCACTGTAGTTTATCCCTTCGGCTAAATTTCAACCATTCATAACTAACGATTGGTTTTATACATATACAGCCTGACTGATTCACTATAACACAATAGCACTTCTAAATCTGACACCAATAACACAATAGCGCATTTAAATCGCATTTCGGTGCAACGCGGCGGGGTTACCCAGGGACAGAGCTGCCACAAAGGCGGTGGTCACGCTGCTGGCACACAGCACGGCCGCCTGGTCCAGCTCCACCCCTCCCCTGGAGACCGCCCCCAG
Organism: Megalops cyprinoides; assembly: GCF_013368585.1. Classification (NCBI taxonomy): domain Eukaryota; kingdom Metazoa; phylum Chordata; class Actinopteri; order Elopiformes; family Megalopidae; genus Megalops; species Megalops cyprinoides. The sequence goes on along the minus strand of NC_050588.1, from coordinate 38,005,180 downwards.
CCCCACCGCGGCCAGGGCGGCCAGGAAGCCCACCACGGTGGCCTGCACCTGCGGGGGGGAGGGGGGGAGCCTCGTCAATCCTCCACATTGCTCCAGACCTCCCCGGGACTCCCCCGGGTTCCTCTGACCCGCTCCGGTCCCCCTGTCTGATTACACTGGCACAGACGGTGCAGCTGGAGACTAGAGCGGCGGAACCAGACAAATCACTTCCACGGTTTTTTTTTTTTTTTTAAACGCATGCATTTCCATTCAATACTAAACAGCTGCTGCTTCGATTTCAGAGCGGCCTCCCAGGCCACATAGCTTGTTCAAATAAACTGTACCGCAATTCTGCGTGTAACACTATCTGTGTTACACCACTGGGATGAAGCATGGATGTGTTTCCATGCTCTCTGCCATAAGTGTATTACATTTTATTACATTATATTCATTTAGCAGACGCTCTCATCCAGAGCGAGTTCCAACACTAAAGAACAGGGCGTGGAAGGTGTGCGCTTTAGCAGATTATTTCGCTTCAGGGCTCAGTCAGTGTAAAGAGGCCTTTCAGGCCTTTGTTAGGAGTGTGTTTCTGTTATGCCAGCAAGTGCCACAGATTGATAACACACATATAGCAGAGAGACAACGAAGCGATAGAGAGGGACACAGACAAGGCCACGGGTGCGAGGCCAGAGCAAGATAAGGTTTCAACAGATACATTCTCCCAACTGAAGAAAAACACACGATACAGATACAGCTGAAAGCAGGACACTGAGAAAGTAAGTACAATGTGTGTGTCTGAATGAGTCTGTACGTGATTACCTGAATAAGGGCCAGGTTGCAGCATACCATTCTCCACTGCTGTTTGGGGTCATCCAACTGGCCAGTGTTCGCCTGCGAGAGAGAAAAAGAGGCAGAGAAATAAAGAAAGAAAGAGAGGATATGACTTTTCTAGTAGGTAATGGTAATTATTACAAGGGTGGAAAACAACTGAAATGACAACAATAAGCACTGCATTGGATTGGTATTGTGATATTGGTAATGCGCACAATGCTGTGGATTGTTACAGCTGTAATGGTACTGTGTGCTCACTGCTGTGGATTGATACAGTAATGGTACTGTGTGCTCACTGCTGTGGATTGTTACAGTAATGGTACTGTGTGCTCACCGCTGTGGAGAGCCGGGAGGCCAGGGTCATCTCCAGGTTCCCCTTCAGTCCCACCAGGGCCGGCACCAGGATAAACACCTCTGTGATCTTCCTGAACACCTCCCAGTGCTGAAACAGACATGTGATAACCTATGAGGCAAGGTAATCACACACACACACACACACACACACACACACACACACACACACGCAAACACGCACATGCAAACACGCATACACACACACACACACACACACACACACACACACGCGCACACGCACACGCACACGCATACACACACACACACACACGCGCGCACACACACACACACACACACACACACACACACACACACACACGCATACACACGCATACACACGCGTACACACTCACGCGCACGGGCGCACACACACACTCAAAAGTCTGCAAGTATGCAAAATTCTGTTCAAGGGCACTAAAGACAGCTTCTGAGTGAGACTGATACTTTGTAATACTTTATTTTGCAATTACACTCTGTCTCTACATGTCTATAGATTTACACATATCTATCCAATCAGATCCTAAATTTACTTTCAGATTACCTGGGAAAAGTCAAAATGTATAAATTAAATTCAGGGAAAGTATTTGTTTGGACCTACCAAGCACACATGATAGACAGCTCTCCAAATGCTGATACATACACGCTTAGTCCTTCCAACAGAATGACAGTATTATGCAGACATATAATACAACTCTGAGTAGGAGTACCAAATCACTTAGCCTGCTGGTGCATTAGCTAAGAAAACAAAACATAAATCCATTTACTGTGACCACCCCCTCCATGTGATAACGGGACTGCAATATTGCCATGCGGAGAGTCCAGAGACTTACTAATACATTAATACACCCCACACAATCAATCCCTCTGTGTTTCAAACACAACCTGCAAACACTAAATGTAACACGAACACGAAATGGTACACAATAATATGTAAAGAAATCTGTACGGAGATAAGAGCGTTTATTTCAGCAGGAAGGGGCCTGAGCTATTTCTGATGGCTCTCGAGGCCCGGCTCCTGCTTGCCTGGCCTGTTGACAAGACGCTGTCACATCACACCACTGTCTCAGGAGGAAGCCCAGTTCTTTCTCCTCTCCTGGCCAGGAGAGAGACTCTGACCCTCCCCCCTTTTATTCTCTCTCTCTTTTTCTCTGCTCTATGCCTTCATCCATCTCTTCCTCAACCTCAGCCACCAGAGGTAGCCAGCTAACGTCAAATCAGAATATTTGAGTTTACCAGAGTATTCCCTATATTTGATTTACATCTTAGAGGATGTGTATGGTGGCAGTGTGAGATAGGAGAAGGGCTCGTAACAGATTCCCTGGTTCGATGGTTCGATTCCCTGCTGGGGCACTGCTGCTGTACCCTTGGGGAAGGTACTTAACCCAGAATTACCTCAGTAAATATCCAGCTGTATAAATGGACAACATGTAAAGTTGTAACCTATGTAAGTCACTCTGGATAAGAGCATCTGCTAAATGTCAATAATGTAATGTAATATTTTTTAATAACTGACACATTTTAGGTTATACAATTATGTATAGTCAGTTACAGTAATGTTAGCTTCACTCCAGCTCCAGAGACTGTAGCAGTCAAACAATCTTAACATCTAGGTAGGTAGTTTAGTGTTTGTTATTGTGAACCAATCCTCAGTCCCTCCCCCACGAATGTCTGATCCAGGAGGAGACTTGGAGAAGGAGGAAATACAAAATAAAACGGACTAGCTGAAACAACCTCCCTGAAACATTTTACAGCACAGGATACTCGGGTTCTGTCTCTCGCTAGAATAAGTTTATGTGTAAAAGTGCTGTGCATCGGAAGCTGAAACGGCCTCTCCGACTGCTCTCAAGGCGGCTGTAGAGATGAATCATTCAGGAGCGGAGTCACGCAGCGCTATCACCGAGATATTTTTAAAACGAGACAGGAGAGACAGAGCAGGTCGGGGGAGCTGTTGGGCCGAGCTGTTCCGGCTGTCTCTCAACGCTCGGTGAATCATTCACTCCCTCCGAATTCGAGGGACGGGGAGGTACAGTGCACCTCTGAACCGCGGCCCGGCTGACACCGCGCACGCAATCCGCCAGGTGCCAACAGGGACCGCTCCGCCGGCGGCGATGAGGAGTTTCGCTAAAACGAGCAAAGTCTGTGGGACGAGAGACTGTCAACGACTAAAAAGATCAGCAGCAGTGCTCCTTTCACTCTGAGCTACGAAAACAGAACCAGGCTAAGAGGACACACTTTCTCCTCCTCTCCCCCTCTGTGTAACAGAGTTTTTATTTCTCTCTTCCTCTCTCTCTCTCTCTCTCTCTCTCTCTCTCTTTCTCTCCCTCTCTCTCTCTTTCTCCATCTCTCTCTGCCGGCCTGAACATGTGCAGCATTTAAAACTACTGATAAACAAAAAAGGCCAATTGAATTTAATCACAAAAAGACTTTGTAAAGGAGACTACACACTCATACACACCACCTCACTCTTACAGACAGACACAGGCAAACATGAGATGCACAAGCAGACAAACACTCAAACAGGAAAACGCATTCACACACCTGTCGGGGGAATTCACAGTGAGGGAGAGACACACACACACACAGATGGCCACGGGGCTCGTACTTGCACCACGTCCATCACCATGCCAGCAGCCACCATCCCCAGGCCGGCCACCAGGTAGGGCAGCAGCACCTGGGCAGCGATGCGGCAGGAGCTCTCGGGCAGAAAGCCACAGGCAGAGCGGGTCAGCTTGCAGGTGAAGCCGCGCAGCTTGCGGCCCTCGTAGCAGAGCTCCAGCTGCAGCTGAGTCACCGCCATGATCGCCACTCCTTACCCCATCATCATCCGGGACGGCCGCGAAAGAGAGGGAGGGGGCGTGGGGCGCGGTTTCCGTCACCCTCCCCCTTAAAAACGACACCTTCCTTGACTGACTACAGTCTGAGTCCTTTTAACATCCAAAATGGTGAAAAAAGAGAAACTGGGATCGGAAGTCAAAGCATTAACTGGAGCTTTTTGAAGTAGTCCTCCTGATGAGACAGCTTGTATTGTCTTGTTAAAAATTTTTTTTACCAAGATCTTCTGCTCCGGATGTAGTCTGTTCCATGCGACTCCCTGAAGACCCCCAAAGACACTCTGAGACCACGGCCCCTCAGCTGCTGATCTTGCTGTCCTGCTCGCCCGGTGCTGAAGGGATTATGGGAGGAATACGTGGCGGTCTGGGGACAGCCTTTGTCCTTCTGAGGGGAGGTCAGATAGAGGCAGGCCCCCTCTTAGAGCGGCAGGGCCACTGCTGACACCGGCTGCTGACAGTCCCTCCTCACTCACACCTCCCTCGTCCTCAGACAGGCGACGGGCACGCTTCCGTCAAACCCAGGCCCCCCTTTCCCCAGCTCACATCCCTAAAGAAACAGCACCCCGAGAGGAAGCCAAACTTCTGCCCTACAGTCCTGAGGCTTTGTCCCTCAGGGTCACCCCTCATCGCCCGTGTGGCCCATGTGGGGAGTGTCTATGCGCCTACGCCCCATTGAGGAGGGCTCTCCGACTCCAAGTGGCAAGGTGACATTGAGCGTAGTGCTGCTGTCAGCCCTCTGTCCAAACTCCCGCCCCGAGGGCGGGGGGGGGTGGTCTCCTCGCCTCGGAGTCAGGAGGGAGGAGGAAAAACGTGCACTCTGGACCTGGCTAAAAAGACACGCATTCTCCTCTCCCCTCTGTGAGACAGGCTCTCTCTTTTTCTTCCTCTCTCTCGCTCTCGTTCTGTCTCTCTCTCCCTCCCAGCCCAGACAGGTGCTGCACCTGCCACAAACACATGCTTCCTTCAGGAAGTCCTTCCTCTGCTCTCATTGGAGGAATGATTTTGCTCTTTTTTTTCCTCCCTGTGAGTATAGTGTCAGCCTGCAATGTCCTGTCAGACTAATGGTCTCAATCGCTCTCTTTCGGTACCACTCTTTCTCAGTCTGCATCCAGTTACTCTCTTCATCCCTCTCTCCTTCTTCCCCGTCACGTCTCTATCACCTCTCCCTCTCTCTCTTCTCCCTCTTTTTCTCTCCCTCACTCCCTGTCACTCCTTCCTCCTTCCTCCCTATCTTTATCTTCTCCCTCTCTCTGTCTCTCTCTTTCTTCTCTATTCCCCCCCCGTCACCTCTGTATCTCTCTCTCTCTCTCCCCCTCTCCCTCTCTCTCCCTCTCTCCCTTTCTCTCCCTCTCTCTCCCTCTCTCTCCCTCTCTCTCCCTCTCTCTCCCTCTCCCCCTCTCTCTCCCTCTCTCTCAGTCAGAGCAGAGTGTACTGGGTGGCGGTGGAGATGGCGTCTGTGTTCTGAAGTGCAGCGTCTCTGTGTGATTGCTCACCGGCGCAGCGGCAGGCAGGCATGCGTGAGGAGGGGACGGGCCGAGCAGCAGCGCCGTGACTCAGTAAAGTGCTGTCTGCTGTCCTCCATACGCACACACACGCACACACTCACACGATCTGAGACTCGCATACAGAACACGCGTACACTCTCACATAGATACTCACACACACACTCTCAGACACGCATACACAGACAAACCCTCGCAGACACACACACACACACACACACACACGCACACATATATACACCCAAGAACTCATACACACACATACTCATACGGTTTAACCACTTAATCACTTGACAGTATGGTTGGTGGTCACAGGGCAACGGTTCAGGGGCAGCTGAAAGAGACCAGCTCATTCCTTAAACTACACTCCCCTTCAGAACAATGCTAACGTGGCCTCGAACAGTATCAAGGCATTGGCGTAATTTCTCTGTTTAATCTTGAATATATTACATTACTGGCATTCAGCTGATGCTCCTTCCAGAGTAACATGCATTGGTTACTGTTGTTTTTTTTTTAAACAATGTTAACCATTTATACAGCTGGATATTTGTTGAGGCAATTGTGGGGTAAGTACCTTGCCCAAAGGAACAGCAGCTGTGCTCCCATGGGGAATCAAACCGACAGCCTTTCGTCCTGCTCCTTAACCACTATGCTACACTGGTGCTCCAAGAATATAGTCCTTGGAAGCTATTGGCTGTAAGCATGCATACTACTCCAAACTACCATACCGCACCAATGAAAACTCACTACAGGCCTGGATCTAAGAGGGACACATGCACACATCATACCATGCCAACAGACTCATATTCAGCTAAATTACTCCTGTACATGACTTCAGTGGTCATAAATTAGAAGCACTGGACTTGCGAGTCTTTTGTTGTGTTTTTTGAGTAGGTCCATGCTTGGTTTCTCATGAAACCCTTATTTGAGCGCAATACAAAGATGAAGTGAGGCTGTCTACAGCAGCCTCCAGCATTTCACTTTAACGGCCTGACACCTCATTAAATAAAGAAACTCAAAGGCAAAAAGAAAGTGGTTTATCTGCAGCCTGCATCACATGAGACTAAGTAAAGCACTTTCTCACTAAAGTGCTTTACTTCTGACAACCTCGGATTGTACGTGTAATTTCTTTAAAAGGTCGCCTAGGGCTCTTTGGGAAAGACTTTCCAGTTTACATTAGAATTACCATCTGACATATTTATCTTTAATTGGATTTTTTTTTCTGGAAAAAGCTCTAAGTATTACAAAGTGAAACCTATGGAAAAAAAAAATTGTTGAATGTATCAAACACAAAACCTGTCATTTGTCCTTAAAATTATGCGTCTTGAATGTTTGGTTCATCCAACTAAACATCAAAATCATTTCTCATGATCGGCTCTTGTGTGACTCCTAAGCCCGGGATCCCATACAGAGAGTCTGAACCGTCAGGCCACATGCACAGAGTCACTATGTGCCAAGAGCTGAATGTTCCCTTCGATGGCATGCCAGCGAGGTCACTTATCAGATCCAGTGGGACACTGTGACCCCCCTCTCACCTCTCCACACACACACAGTCCCGCAGTCCCAGGGACGAGAGGCTTCGAAGAATTTAATGTAACCACTACGGCTCTTCAATGAGATATTAATGTGGAAGCACCGTAATTTAATTCCCTCCACAGTGATTGCCTATTGCTCAAATATTTATGACGTGTACATGCTGTAATGTTCTATTTGCTCAGAAGCATTGCTGGAAAGTTAAAGGCAAGGTACCACGTAATGCCTCATAAATGAATCGAATCAGTCTGAAGTCAAAATGACTGTAGGTGGATGGAGACAGCAACAGGAAATCTACCTGAACCTGAACGCCAGAATACACAGGGTCTTACACACCACAGCTTCCACTGCAAACTGAGAACATCACTGCACACTGAATACAGACGCACAGTGACTCAACTGAGCTCTCTGAACACACCATCAACGCAGAAGCTGCCTCATCCAAAGGATTTAAATGCAACAAATACACCGAATAATTAAATGCATAAAATACACCTGATACACCTAATACTTTCAGTTTTACTAAACCATTCAGTGACCACATCTGCTTCAGATCATGACAGACAGGACAATTACAAGCAGAAACAATGGCACGATGCTAAAACGTGACACCTTCCCCCCCACACCCACGGCCACAGCTGCCCACAGACCCACCTGCACACCATCCAGCACCATCCCCGCCATCACCATTCCCATCCCGGCCAGCAGGTAGGGCAGTAGCACCTGGAGGCCGATTGCCGCCGCCGACTCATCCTCGATTTTCGCCATGGCCGCCGCCGTCTTGTCCTGTGCCGGTTTCCTGGGGCTCGGGTGCGAGGGGGCGGCCGGCTGCCGGCACAGAAGCTCATCCTGACCATCCGCAGCCGGTCGCTGGCTATCCCCGGCGCTCTGCCGGCCCTTGACCTTTGACCTTGACTTTTTGGACCGCCCCCCTCCCTTCCTTTGGCGTGTCTGCTCCCCTGGCATGGCTGCTGATCAGAGAGCGAAAACCTGACCAATTCAAAGCACTAGTTAATTATTATAAGTTAATTATTATTATACAACTTCATTTAGTAATTAACAACTGAATATATATAATTATTAAATTCTGCCACTCTGAGATAATGTTTGATAATTTACATTACCTTATTCTTGTAACTTTTATAAATGAGATAAAATTGATTATTGTAGTCATTAGGTACTAAATGCATTAGGTATAATTCATGCAACACTATGAATATGCAAATGTACATAAGCCTATATTGCTATTTAAGCATGCATACAGCTACACACTGATGTCTGGGCTCTAATATATGGAATTCTAACAACAGTAGCTCCAGAGGAATTTCATTTTTAATACACCACTCAAAGAAACTGATTTGCATGTATATATAATATAAAATTTAAAGATGTATTTTACCAGACTCCCAAAAAAGACTTGTATTTGTTTTTGTGCACTTGTGTTTTCTAATGTCTTTGACAGATATTAGACTGCCAAATTGATAAACACATAACAGTAACAATTAATGAGGTATGCATTGTGCATATGCATTGAGAATGAGTCCTGACATAACACCCCCTATGAAAAAAGTCCATCTTAACAGCGTGACGCTCTGTAACTTCCGGTAACGTGATAGGCGCGTTATTTCAGAGCATTTCAGCAGAGTGCAGTCCTCTCTCAGGCGTGTGCGGCTCTTAGCGGTGTTGTTGACACAGTTGCTGTGTATTACAGGGGAATGAAATGCAATGTGCTTTTGTTGGCATGGTGCCAAATTCGCTTTGGTCTAATATAGCGTGCACCCAGGGCAGTCTCTGTTATCCATCACGGGACGACCCGACCTGTCCACCTACGGCTTGGGCCGCACATGCTATACGGCGTCTGAAACATCTCTGACCGCAGTGTCCCTGTCAGAGATTACAGCCAAAAACTCACGACCCAACCCCTAACACGCTCAGAAGAGACGTTTTAAAGTGACAGGCTGGCCCATGGACAGGGTTCCAACTTAATCAGAGAATGCTAAATAGGAAATTAAGTAAACACTGTCAGGGCCTGTAGACAAATTAATGATATGTGTGTGTAGATTATTTTTAAAACAAAACCATAGCGGAAGAAAATGCAGACACACATTTTACTCCTTCCCAGCACATCTCAAGACAGCACACAAAGGAAAAAAAAAAGACTCTGCCTTACATTACCTGCTGAATTCTGCAAAACCGAGCGGCAATCTGACATCTAACGGAGGCACCAGGATTAACTGACCTGGGAGGAGGAGGGGGTCGGGGAGAGGGTGGCTGAAGATTTCGTCACCGAGGGAGGGGACACAAGCTTAAGTTTCAGTGCAGTTGGCAGGCACCCTGCGTGCACCTGGGGCTGGTCTCTCCTGGAAGGCTGAGATGGTGGTAGCCCCTAGAACCCGGCTGGACGTCCCGTCTGACCTCTACGCACCCCCCGTCCGACCTCTACGTCCCCCCCCCCCCCCGTCCTGTGTGTGTTATTGCATCTTTACACACTCCACTTCTCCTGAACACTCACACACACGCCGTGAGAGTCACACGGTGCAGATGTGACATGATGAACATTATTACAAGGACATGACACATCAGTTCAACTATTCATACATGTATATAAAACAAAAAGAAACATTATTACATGGACTTGACACAACAGGGAAATTCATAGCTATACACAATAGGGAAATACGTGTATATACTAATCAGCACTTTGTATTCTAGTGTTTGGTGCTGCAAACTCTAGGGCAGTATATTCTTAAATGTTTAAATGTAAATGTGAAACTGGGACTTAGTACTGTCTTGTAAAATTTCCACTCAAATGATTGTTTAAATATAAATGGATGCAAGATTTAATAGTGACACATTTAGCAGCCACAAATATTTGTTAAAAAGGTTTTATTCTCAAATAAAGAAGGGAAAAAATGCATTTTATACAAGGATTGGATTTTGAGGTTATAAAACTAAACGAAACACTTCTTAAAAATGAGCAGAGAGAAAATGGTTAAAATAACGTTTCAAACCCAGACTGTTGGAGAAGGGTTCTTCCTGCTTTCCCAAGCTGCTACAGAGACAGTGCCACTTCCTGCAGTCTAACTGCAGCTACAGCATTTCAGCTGATTGGTTAAGAGAACAAAAATATACAAATGAGCCAATACTGGA